>NC_138140.1:12413351-12635851 GCF_964188305.1 Podarcis bocagei
CCCCATCTCTAGGCCCTGACCTACTTCAGCAAGACAGCTGCATCATGTATGTGCCTTCATACCATACCAAAGTTACCAATGGCTACTAGAATCAGTAGCAACCCTCTGACTACTAGTTGCTGGGGATCACAAATGGCAGAATGCCATCAAGTTTCTGTCCAATTTTGGACTTGCATAGGCATCTGATTGGACACAGAATCTGAGAGATCAGACTGCTAGGGTAGGCAAGCCTTTTGTCCGATCCATCAGCATTCCTCACTCTTATCTCCTAATTTAAACTCCCAAGATTTGTCACAAAATGGAGGACTCCTGCCTAGCTTAAAGGTGTGCTAAACATAACCAAGTGGATAGATCCTTTAAAAGCCCTTGCAGTTTCTTCAACTTTTAATCTGGAGAGGCCAACATGGCTCACACAGCCTCTTGATTGTGATTTTAGAACCCAATTAAGTAGGAAGATTCATGGCATGTATTTATCCATCTGAGAACTGCAGCTCTAAAACAGAAGTACAGAAAGCACCCGCAAACATCCAACCACAGCAACAGAACTACAATAAGGCATGCTGCTCCTCAGAGATGCTGTGCGTCCTGGTTAAATATTCTCAGTGTGAAAGTTTACAACCTTGAAATATAAAAAGAAAATGTTCACCAGTGAAACAAATCTTTCCTATGATTACAACTTTTATCAGATTTATAGCAGAGCACTCTATTTTTCATAGAAAATATGAAATAACTTTTTTATATAGAAAATATGAACTAACTGGTATTTTTATAAATTGAGTTCCTTCCTACAGGTTTTATGTTGGCAACCTTTATGACCAGCAATAAATTATACCCAAGTTTGTCCGGTTTTACTGCCTCGTCCCCTTTCACTTTCTAAAAACAGATTTCTAGGTTCGTTTCCGGCTCCATCTCCTCTACCTGCTCTGTTCTATTTTTCTTGTTTACCTCTGACTTGCACTTAGCACTAAAATGCTTGCCTTATTGGTGCACAGCTACAGAGAAAGGAAAGCATGCAATACTTCCTGATCAGAGCTCCTCCATCTCTCTAAGCGGATGCTACTCAAGCAGGCCTCAGAGTAGAACATTTGATAAAAATATAGGAGCTGTTAAGCAGCCCAGTTTTATCTCATTGCCTGAAACATTTGAGGTTGCTGGTTAAAATTCTGTGCCACACTCATCTCTGCGCCATAAACTGGCTAGCTGGCATAGTGAAAGTCGACTAAGTGGACTAAGGTTTTCCCTTTCTTTTCCTCCCTTCCCTATAATCATGGGCATAACCAGGGTGGTGCAGGGCAGATACCCCCCCCCCATCAAGTAAATAAATAAATAAAAATATTTAACTAAAGCTCGGTTCTGCCCCACCCCCACCCCCAGATATCCTGCCCTAACATAAATCCTGGCTACGCCCATACCTATAATGCTGAACTTTGGGGGCTGTTCAGTAAAAAAATAGGACTGACTAAAGCAGGTGTAGTCAACCTTTTTATACCCACCACCCACTAATGCATCTTTCTTGACGGTAAAATTTCCTTACTGCCCACCAGTGTTCGATGGAAGGATTCAGTTTGTGCCATAGAACCCCCTACCACCCACCTAGAATCCTGAAACGCCCATGGGCGGTAGGGACCAGGTTGACAACCCCTGGACTAAAGAAAGGACTTCTTCACAAAATGGCCTTGATCAATTGCTCATTTCCTGGCTTGCTAAACCATAGTCTAACAACCATGAACCTTGCAATCCCTCTTCACCTCCTTTTCCTCAGTGCTTTCATCTAGGTTCAATTAAGCTACAATTGGCTATTACATCCAAAACATGCTGATTTTTTGGTGAAGCGAAACTTGAGAGATGCTTTTTTCAGAAGAGGCACAGAATTTGTGCTGGGTTTTACTATGGGCTTGTCCACGCTTAACTTTCCTCCACTCTTTCCAGGCAAAGTCTGCACTTTAAGAGTCTGTGTTCCAGGCATCCTTTTTTTATTTTTTATTTTACTCTGAGCTTTCCCTGTGAAAATCTGTTCTTTAAAGCTGAATCTGAGCAAACAGCAATCTGAAGAAAATCCAAATTGCCATTTGCTCCAACTGAGCTTTGTAGCAAAAAGGAAAAAAAGCCCTCAAACACAAAGCTTTAAAGTGCGGACCTGTGCCTAGAAAGAGTAGGGGAAAGGTAAATGTGATAAGTCATACGTCTCATTCTTGCATCCCTTAATATAGGCTTAATGTGTGACCGCTAAGGCGGGTTTAAACCAGATCTGATCTGTCAATACTGAAATATACTAAAAGAATACCTCCATGTTGCACAGCCTAATAACAAGCCCCATGGGATGTTTAATGTATCATGTTTAAGTTTAAAACATGTTGTCTATTATTATTCTATTATTATTATATCATTTGCATTTTATTGTCCTGTATGCTGCTTTTCATATTTTAAATAAAACAGTAGTAGAAACATTTTAAATAGGAGCATAGAAAATTGCCTTATACCAGGTCAGACTATTTGTGATCTTAAGCAATTCATTCTCTCTCAACTTTAACTGCAGTATAGGAGTAATATACAGGCCTACCTTAAATAGTTATTGTAAAGATAAGAGATGTAATGCACTTTGGAACACTCTGAAGAAACACTAAATATTATGATTGTACAATCATTTTTTTAAGGGGAGGGGGTTGACCAAAGTTAAGGTGGCAGGGGTGAGCTTAATCAATGTTCCTGATTCGGCCATCTTTAAAAAAGTAAAGGTATAAGACCCCTGGACGGTTAAGTCCAGTCAAATTCGACTCACTGCTAAAATTGCAATCAATTATTTTCCAAAGGGATTCACTAGGAAGGAGTAATACTTCCACCCCTTCCTCTAAATAAAATTGCCAGAATACATGGCTTTCCTGGCTGTTTATGGAACAGAACCCCTTCCCTAGAGGAGTTACTGACATTCTTGGTACACCTGTGTCTAACAGCACCACATAAAACTTTATATGCATTATTATAAGAGGATGCAACCTCCATTGCTACCGTATTTTTCGCCCCATAAGACGCACTTTTTCCCCTCCAAAAATGAAGGGGAAATCGGGGTGCGTCTTATGGGGCGAATGCCTGCAATCCTCGCGCGCCCGGCAGGAGGTCCCGCCGGGCGCGCAAGGCTTGGGGCGGCAGCCTGTCGCCCGAAGCACGGGGAGCCCTCCGGAGGGCTCTCCCTGCTTCGGGCGAATGCCTGCAAGCCTCACGCGCCCGGCAGGAGGTCCCGCCCGGTGCGCGAGGCTTGGGGCGGCAGCCTGTCGCCCGAAGCACGGGGAGCCCTGGGGAGGGCTCTCCCTGCTTCGGGCGAATGCCTGCAAGCCTCGCGCGCCCGGAGGTCCCGCCCGGTGCGCGAGGCTTGGGGCGGCAGCCCGTCGCCCGAAGCACGGGGAGCCCTCCGGAGGGCTCTCCCTGCTTCGGGCGAATGCCTGCAAGCCTCGCGCGCCCGGCAGGAGGTCCCGCCCGGTGCGCGAGGCTTGGGGCGGCAGCCTGTCGCCCGAAGCATGGGGAGCCCTCCGGAGGGCTCTCCCTGCTTCGGGCGAGTGTCTGCAAGCCTCGCGCACCCGGCAGGAGGTCCCGCCCGGTGCGCGAGGCTTGGGGAGGCAGCCTGTCGCCCGAAGCACGGGGAGCCCTGGGGAGGGCTCTCCCTGCTTCGGGCGAATGCCTGCAAGCCTCGCGCGCCTGGCAGGAGGTCCCGCCCGGTGCGCGAGGCTTGGGGCGGCAGCCCGTCGCCCGAAGCACGGGGAGCCGTCCGGAGGGCTCTCCCTGCTTCGGGCGAATGCCTGCAAGCCTCGCGCGCCCGGCAGGAGGTCCCGCCCGGTGCGCGAGGCTTGGGGCGGCAGCCTGTCGCCCGAAGCACGGGGAGCCCTGGGGAGGGCTCTCCCTGCTTCGGGCGAATGCCAGCAAGCCTCGCGCGCCCGGCAGGAGGTCCCGCCCGGTGCGCGAGGCTTGGGGCGGCAGCCTGTCGCCCGAAGCACGGGGAGCCCTCCGGAGGGCTCTCCCTGCTTCGGGCGAGTGTCTGCAAGCCTCGCGCACCCGGCAGGAGGTCCCACCGGGTGCGCGAGGGTTGGGGCGGCAGCGGACTGCTTGCGCGCACCTAGAAGCTTGGGGCGCGCTGAGCTCAGCACGCCCCAAGCTCCTGGTGTAGCGCAGCGATCCGCTAGCCCTGGGAGAGCCCCGCGGCTATCCCAAGGATAGCGGACTGCTTGCGCGCACGCAGAAGCTTGGGGCGCGCTGACCTCAGCTCGTCCCAAGCTTCTGGATTAGCGCAGGGGTCCGCTAGCCCTGGGAGAGGCGCCCAGCTCTCCCAC
Source organism: Podarcis bocagei (assembly GCF_964188305.1). Lineage (NCBI taxonomy): Eukaryota > Metazoa > Chordata > Lepidosauria > Squamata > Lacertidae > Podarcis > Podarcis bocagei. The sequence goes on from NC_138140.1 coordinate 12,417,671, forward strand.
GCTAGCGGAGACCTTGCCTGCACGCAGAAGCTTGGGGCGCGCTGAGCTCTGGACGCCCCAAGCTCCTGGTGTAGCGCAGCGCACCTGGGGGGGGGGGGAATAAAAAAATTTTCCTTTATTTCCCCCCAAAAAAACTAGGTGCGTCTTATGGGCCGGTGCGTCTTATGGGGCGAAAAATACGGTATTTTAAACAGCTTTGCAAAGCATGATATAATATGGAAGCTCTTGTAAATTTCATGCTGGTTGCTGCTGTATTTCATAATATGTTCAGATGCATCTGTGTAAACTGCCAAGAAGAGGAGGTTAAGGGGTGATATGATAGCCATGTTCAAATATATAAAAGGATGTCACATAGAGGAGGGAGAAAGGTTGTTTTCTGCTGCTCCAGAGAAGCGGACACGGAGCAATGGATCCAAACTACAGGAAAGAAGATTCCACCTAAACATTAGGAAGAACTTCCTGACAGTAAGAGCTGTTCGACAGTGGAATTTGCTGCCAAGGAGTGTGGTGGAGTCTCCTTCTTTGGAGGTCTTTAAGCAGAGGCTTGACAACCATATGTCAGGAGTGCTCTGATGGTGTTTCCTGCTTGGCAGGGGGTTGGACTCGATGGCCCTTGTGGTCTCTTCCAACTCTATGATTCTATGATTCTATGATTCTAAGTTAATTATAAGAGTTAGATTCTTGTGGTCATCTGGAACCCTTTTAATGTTAGCATTTGGATGGCTTGGGATGGAGTGCAGGGATCAACAAGGAGCAGTAATCAGAATTTTGTACTTGGGAGTGAGAGACATGGGTTCAAGACACAGTTGGTCACAAATTATGTGATCCTAGCCAAACTCATCCACAGATCTCCTCCACCTGTAAAATAGGTGGAGGGCCCACCACTCAAGGCAAGAAGAGATTAACATTCTAACTACCTTATGACACTGATTTACTGCAAATATGTGCATACAACTGCAATGCTTATTCAGTTACTTAGATCAAACTAATTTTGACTGACCAAAAAAAGATAATTTTAATCCACCCAATTAATTGAGGCCATCTTTTTACTTATATGAATGGCATGTCCTTAAGTATCATCTTAAAAGAGGCATATCCGAGAGAAAATGATATTGGAATACAGTGCCTGCTGCAGCAAATGCATACATCAACTAAAACCAAAGCAAGCAAGTGTTCTCTTGCTTGTATGATCTTTTTTTCCTTCATAGGCAACTTTATGAAGATTTTATCAATTGATTTAAATTTACACCTTTCATCATCTTAATATTTTTTTAATCATGTGAGGAAAGTACTACTGCAGCCTGCCAGAAGCAAGCCCCTTCTTATTAAATGTTATTAGCTGCTCTATCTTGGGAAGATGGAGGTTACATCCTAGGTTTTTCACTTGGTTTGGCCATTTTGCACCTTTCTGGAGAAAAGGCTAATGCCAAACTTGAGTGGAGAAAAATAGAGAAAGGGTGAGAAGAGGTGAGAAGAGGGAGAATGGAGCAATGCCTTAACAGCATACATGTGAAACATCCGATGAGAGATTACTGTATTTTTTGCACCATAACACTCACTTTTTTCTCCTAAAAAGTAAGGGGAAATGTCTGTGCGTGTTATGGAGGGAATGCCTACGGGTGGCATGTCTACGGATTTCCTCCTCTAAAAACTACGTGCGTGTTATGGTCGGGTGCGTGTTATAGAGTGAAAAATACGGTAGTAAGATGGACAGGGGTGGAAAGGCCTTATGCAAAGGGTCCCCCTCCCCTAGCTTCAAATGCTGGAGTTCAGCTCTACAATATTCAAATTAACACCAGAGTAGTTGAGCATCTGGTAGCTCTTGAGTCAAATCTGATCCTCCATCAAGAGTGTAGGAAATACATTTATTGAAAGAAGAAGAAAAACATTCCCGAGGAAAGCAATACCCTGAGAGGACTCCTCTTCTTCCTATCACTGGAGTCAAAGCTGAGCCCAAACCAGAATCTGCACCTGAATGCTCATGATTAAGGAAATGCAGGCATACTAGCCTCATACTTCCCTGTGCTGATTCCCTCTCAGAAGCACTGTGCTGACAGAGCATTCTTAGTTTCCTGTCTGCCCTCTGGAATAGGAAGAAATCGGGACTGAATCTGGCATCAGCAGCTGCTTCATTGTTCTTGTTGTTGGGTAACTCTCTCTGGAGCTTCTAATCGCTCATCCTGAGAGTAGACCTGTTGTTTTCTGTGCTGTGCTGTTGATCCATCCCAGAATGAATGGGGAAGGGGTAACTTGAAAAGACGCTGTTGAACCTGCTTCTGAAACTTTTGTGAATCCTCACATGAGCATCTAACAACCCTTGGGTCAAATTATGTCTTCTGCATGGTAATGCCTACAGTCTTCCCCATCCCGCCAACTCAAATACAAATAACAGTTGGAATGGCATTTGCTATAATATGACTTGCTGCATGCCACTCCAGAGCCTTGGCCTGCCCACGCAACTCAATTCTCAAAAGCAGCCCTCCTGAGAAACTAACATACCAGGGTGACGAATAAGGATGTCAGAGAATCCTACCAGAAACAGAAATGTCAAAAGTCAGCAGCAGAAACCACACAAGCAAATATGAGCTGTATTTACTATTGTATTTTGTTGTCGTTGTCTGAAGACATTACAAAAACTATTATTTATTGCATTGTTTTTTATGCTTCCCTTACATTTAAATGCACTCAAAATAATTACACATGTGCCAGCCATACGGATGGTGAGATAAATAGCACAGGTTTTAGAAGACGCCAAACTATAGCAGAACAGAAACAGTGCTGATTGTAACACACTTAGGACAGGATGTTTCCTTACATTCCCAGTTACAGAGCACACCTCTAAATATGTTTAGGCGAAAAATTGCCACTAAATATTACATATACTCTCCCTATACTTCCAAAACTGAGAGGAAAGCCCCCCCCCAAAAAAACCCCTCAAGGTTTGTATTCCATACCGATACTTTCTGTTACAATGCCTCCAATTTTAAAAAACAAAAATACATGAAGTGGGTTTTCAAGGCCTCTACTACACACACATATAAAGGCATGCCTCAAATAAAATATATGTGTTCTTTTCTTACTATTGTTATTGGGTATGGATTGGTCTATATTTAGTCCTAATTTGGGGCTTTTAAAAACGTATGCATCACCTTAAAATATTTATATGCATCCCACTTTTCTCTAAGCAAATAACAATCATGTACTGTTTACCAAACCTTTTGGTAAACTACAGATGTATCTCTATTTTATCAAACTAGGAACATGATATATGATCTCAAAAACCAAAAGTGCCTTGGTGCATCTCACCAATTGTAGCACGTGCAGTGAAAAGGAAGAATTCAAATGGAAATTGGCCTGTTTATAAATCATTATTAAAAGAAGAAGAAAACCAGCTAAGAGTTAAAAATTTCAAAGAACTAGGAGACGAGGTGTCAGATTGGTTTTAATACTATCAATTATTTGAAATTTTTAAAAACGACAAAAAGAAAGGATTTGCGATGGAGACTTCCAGATTTGAATCTGACTTAGTAAACTGGGATGTCAAGGAGGAGGAGGTTAAATTGGCAATGATTAAATGGCCCTGAGACATCGGCCATATAGAGATGAGTCAATGGGAACATCTATGGAAAGTCAACTGGAAATTTACAGCATGTTACGTTAAAGGAGAACTTCCCAAAGATGCTATACCGATGGTATTTAACCCCAAGCAAACTCTCCCAAATGTATAAAAGTGTTTCTAATATATGCTGGAGATGTGGAGAATCAGATGGAACTCTTTCCCCTATGTGGTGGGTATGTAAAAAGATTAAAACCTTTTGGAATGATATAGAGAGAGCGCTTAAAATAACGTTAAACGTAACTTTCTTGAAAAAAACCAGAATCATTTTTATTAGGTATCACAGGTCTAGATATCATTAAGAAAATAAGAAACGTATTTTTGTATGCCACCACTGCTGCAAGGATACTCATAGCAAAGTACTGGAAGAGTGATAATATTCCCACCAGATCAGGATGGTTATCAAAGCTCGTAGAATATGCTGAATTAGACAGTCTCTCAGAAAGGATTAAGGATAAGTCAAAACAGAAGTTCATTTCAAACTGGTAACCTCTAAAAAAGTATTTAAAGAACAATTGTTGCAATTTGAATACAATAGTAGCCTTTGAGTAATCTCTGTGAATAATCTAAATTAAAAGGGAAAGATAGGAATATATAGGTATGAATATTATATTTTATTAGTAAGATAAAGATAAGTTGAGGCAATAGGTCTATTAGAATGCGAAAGATTGGGAAAGGATGGGAAGTCAAATGAATGTGCCAAAGTGTTGCAGGAAGACTTATATTCTTTTGTTGGATTTGTGTTTTTGGAAAAAAATGATTTATGTAAAATAAGGAAGATTTGTTTTTAATGTATAGACAATAAAGCATGAAAAAATAAAAAATTACTGAGGTAATAAATGTCTATTTTTGGGGAAGACAAGAGAGACCCCCCCTTCTCTTGTCTAGAAAAGTGTTCCATGTGTGTTGTAACCTGTGTATAAACAGAACACTGACAGTAAAAGGAAGAATTTCTAACCTGTTTGGGAAAACACTCTACCTTCACCTCCAGCTTCTCCCTCCCCCTCCCCCAAGTGGGTACTTCAGGTGGTAAGGCATGGGGATGTCAGCTTTGATTTGAGCTAACCAAAAGAAAAATCTCGTGGATGGATAAGCTCCAGGACCTTTGAATTAAATGAAAGACCAGAACACTCCAACAGAATGCCTGCAATAACAGTCTCCACAGAAAATTATGAGGAACTACATAAATCCACCCTCTTCCTCTTCACACAGGCTCATTAAAGCTGTACTGACTCTCTGGGCAGCTATAATTCTGCCGGCTGATACCCTGGAATCACCCTGTCAATACCCAGCGGTGTGCTGCTTCTCCAACTATCTGTGCCCCTAATATGCCGCTCCTTGATGGGATTTGCTGACCTTTAATCTGATGCAAGTTTACTCTCATCACTGAAGTGTAAGTCAGAGAGCAATAAAACGGCAACCTCCCCGATTCAAAGGGGAGAACTAAAGCGCCACTAACTGGGAATCTAACCTTTTGTAATGGCTCTCCCCTTAAAGGGCGGGGGGAGCAAAGAACAGGAAGCACCAGGCAGCTAAAAAACAAATATTTAATGCCAACAGCAAGATTTATGAGAGCCCTCTTTGCATGAGTATTACGTTAGAATTTCAGGGCTGCAGAATGAAGAGAAGTCTGAAAGGTGAAGCCAGAAAGCAAGACAGAGTATGCAGATAAAAAGAGAGCAGGTGGGTATACTCACAATTTCAGTAGCAGGGATAGAGGCAAATACTAATCCCTGTGACAGAATAGGAATGAACAGAGTGAACAATAGATGGTTCAAGCAAGCAAACCAAACCACATACTACTTAACCAAGAAAACGAAACAGAAATAAATGAAAAAAACAAACAGAACCAAAACACCAGGATTTTAATCCCTCCCCATCACAGTTTATTCTAACACATAGAAAGGCAAACTAAGGCCAGATCCGGCCCAAGCGCCTTCTAAATCCGGCTGTGGATGGTCCGGGAATCAGTGTGTTTTTACATGAATAGAATGTGTCCTTTTATTTAAAATGCACCTCTGGGTTATTTGTGGGGCATAGGAATTCCTTCATTTCCCCCCAAAAATATAGTCTGGCCCCCCACAATGTCTGAGCACCGGCCCCCTGTTGAAAAATTTTGCTGACCCCTGCGTCTAACAAATGCTAATAGTTAGGATGGGCTGAAAGATAATGGGATTTGAATTTGAATTTCCCATGTGAAAATGCAATCCACTCTCCCCCTTCAGGTTAGAGTTTTGAGAAGCACACACATAGAACAATACCATGACCACAATCAGAAAAGTCGTTATCCTTGTAAAGTTTTGTCTTTGCCCCTAGACAACCCCAAATCCACAAACTGGCTTCATACAGCTCCAGGTTTACAAGACCAAGAAAAATAGTAAAAGTCTATAAGCATGACAAAAGTCTTTAATTTTATCAGGACAAGTTATTTGTTGTTTACTGTTGTAACAATTGTTTTCTCAAAATGTATCCTCTGTACCATGAAGATAAATAAAAACAGTATAAAAAAGAAAAAGGAAAACCGGTAATGCCTATGTAGAAGCTGCAGCCACTGCTGCCAAAATTCTACTCTCTGGTTTTACCATTTCTTAGATAATTTTCTTTCCAAGGAGGTGCACCGGTCATCAACACTGTTATCTTTCTAGGCATCAAGTGAAAACCTCTCAACCTAGGAATTTTAAGTACTATTTGTTATCTTTTCCCTGCTGCTTGTATTTGTGGTCTATTTTAGTGTGTTGTATTTTATTTAATTGTTTTCTGTTAGCAACCCCCAGAAATCAATTTGAAGGGCAGAGCAGAAAAGTAATTTACATGAATAAATATAGCAGCTACAGGGACCAACCTTATTCTCCTTTGTCTCTGGCCATTCTTAATTTGCCACAGAGTGGGATGCAAGGCCACGATCCCGCTGAAAGGGCCCAGTTGTCTCATACCAGCCAGGACAGGTGAGAAGCCCACCAAGAGAGCTGGTTTCTCTCACACACATCACTACAGATCAATGACAAAGAACATGAATAATATGTCACTGCACAAACCAGTTGGGATGTTACTAAACAAGAGACTTCTAGCCTCTAAGGGACAGAGGGAGTCTCTCTCTCCCCCCCCCCCTCTCTCACACACACAGCCTCGCAGTTTAAAAGGTGCCCTACAAGGAAAAACTATTTGCAAGCTAAACTATTAGCAAAAAATGGGGGCAATAAAAAAAAAGTTCATTCACATCTTACAAGGGTGAGTTTGGGAAGGAAGTTTCAGGCTGTCATGTGAAATCTCTGTAGTCGGATCAACCTGAGGCATCACATGATGGAACATGCCTGAGGGGCTCTTCTCAACATGTACAGTAATTAACACACCATTAACACATCAGTGAATTCATAATATGAGATGCAGCCATAGTGCTAGAGAGAGCTGGAGCATCCACTCATGTTTTCCTTAAGCACTGCAAAACATCCAGAGAAAATATCTTACAAGGCTAGAAAGGAAACCACCTGGACTGGGTGGTGCTTCTTTGACTAGGAGTCAGAACACCATGCTCAAAATTAAGCAATTACTCTAACACTTGATTCCATGAATTTATCCAATTCTCATTTGTTAGTGGTGCTCAATTATATCCCACAGCAAGGAATTCTGCAGGTTAACAGAGGAACATGTAATGTGATGGGTGTATTTTTTTGGTGCTGGTGCTTGCTTTAAAAATTACTGGTCGTTTGTTAGTAGAATTAGCCAAAGGCACAAGCTGAAGAAGCTATGGGAGGAAGCACACACATCAAATTGATCATGAGTTTTATTGAAATATTATGCATCAATTTTCAGAAGTACCTTACAGAGTATTAAAATGAACCGTTATTTGCCTGCTTTTACTACTTTCCTTGACCTTTAGGGCCATGTCACACATTCTGTTTCTTACGTTATGTGCCTAAAGTGTTTTATTGTGTTTATTTATTTACTGTTTTAACATTTACAGTACTGTGTACCTTTCTTCCTTCATTGGATTCAAGGTGGTGCACATGTGGTTAAACAACAAGATACATGCAAGAAACAACATGTATACAAAGAAGCTACATTACAGGATACACTTGTCAAGGGTGAGGCTTAGCTGCAGCTCCCGTGTGTGTGTGTGTGTGTGTGTGTGTGTGTGTGTGTGTGTGTGTGTCAGTCAACTATGGGTTTGTTCCATAATGTGCAAAATGACCAATAGAGACAGAGAGGAGGGAACTAAGAGTACAATTTTCCACAAGGATGGTTGTAAAAAGTCCCAGCCACCCCTCAGCACACAAGTTCAGTTCTAATTCCAGAAGTCCAGCCGTGTTGGACTGTCCTTGGAAAACACAGCACCTGAAAGCCCAGCAAATGTCTTCTGCCATAAGCTCTCAGTGGGTTAGCTAGAGCCCACTTTGTCTGAGGTAAGATTTTCAATGCAGCAATTACTGCACAAAATCACCACCCAGCATGTTTTTGAAAAGAAAATTGGAAGTGTGCACTCACAGAAACTCTCAGAGACCGACTTTGTCAAGCCATTGATAAGCTGGGAGTGCTTTTCTAAAGGATACTAAGGGATGTATCGGGCTGCAAAGCTGAATACAAAACAGCATTAGTATAAAAGCAGAACAAAGGAAGAAAAAAGAAAGGAAGAAAAGGAAGCATAGAAGAGAAAGGAAGAGAGGGAGGGGGAAATCCCAGGACTGCTCTGTGGAGAGGCTGGTAATACATAAAAAATTTAAAACCTGGCATGACAACACTGTGGAATCCCTGAAGAAGGAAACAGATATTAATGAACAAGCCCCTGAATTAGTCGCCTGGGATCCAAGAGGGAGTAATAATGCTTGTATAGGTGGCAGGGTTTTATTTATTTTAAAGAAGAAATCTTTTTTCACTGACAAAATCACCAAATTGTTACTGTCTTAATATACACACATGCATACACATACAATATGTATCTTTTCTTTGAATCATCAATTACCAACAATAACTGCAAGCTTTTGAATCACATAGAATTCATCAGACTGAATGAACATAGAATGAACAACATGACCTGGCTCAGAAGCACCCCCACCCCAGTATTAAAATTCATCTTGATGAAGAGTTCAGTATAAACTTGAAAGCTTGCATCAGTACTTTTTTTAAAAGTCAGCCAGTGCAAATATAGGGTTGCTTATTTTTAAAATTATATGTAGATTTAAAGCCCAAACACCCCAAAGGTTCAGGGCTCATAACAAAAGCAAAGACCTGCACCAGAGCTAAATAAAATACAGTATAATTGAATTCAAGAATCTCCCCCCTCCCCACGAAAAGAGGCTATTTCTGGGATGTGCACTACAACACATTCACAAGAGTATCGGAGATTCTATGGAAGAAAGGCTGTACTGTGTGGTTTTGTCAGAGGCCTTTTCCTTGAAAAGCAAAGCATTTATTTAGCCCAGGCCAAAGAGCACACAGCTTAACAATCTGTCTGAGAGTTCAGAAGAGAAGACACATTTTCCTCCTCCTCAAGACAAAAAGGCGGCTTTGGTTTCTGTAACATTTAACCTGACAGAACGAGATGAAGGGCAAAGAAGAGACAACATGGGGCTTTTATTGTTTAGACAAGGGCCTTGTCAGATCAGGTAGCCTCTCTGCAGCCTTGATGTACTGAGAGTGCCACGCTGGAGGAAGCTGACAGTGGAGAAACACAGCAAAAGGAAGAAGGTAACTGAAGCAAACATGGTGTAGACATTTCACAGGACACATCAAAATTAATCTCAGGCGTGCTGAAGAGCCACATCTAGAGAGCATCATTCAAAGTGACAAACTTGGGGAGGGTTAAGGCATGTTGGCAAAACAGGGGAGTTTGCTTCACCTTATACAAAATGTGCTTACCTGGTTACCTATCTCATTTTTGGTACCAGAAATACAATGCCAGACACTTTGTTCAGCACTGAAGGCCACAAACGATATTGAAGGGGCTACAGCTAATGTGCCTATTTAAGTTAGTATCACTTTTAATATATGTGACAGATGATCCACAGGATCTGTGCTGCACATATCCTGTAATGGCTGCCTTTCACAGAATGTTTGAAGCGCCTGAAAACATATAGTGCATAGTGGATTTTTATGTAAAACAATCTACAGCCTTAGAGAATGATAATTCCTGTATACACTGCAGATGCAGGAAAATCAGAGATGCATTTCTGTACAAGGAAAATGCAGGGCCTTTGTTTTCTTGTGACATGGATTCTGCCTGCCTTCTTTTGGTGACCTTTTGGTCTAGTCTGGAGCTACAGTACTAGAATCAAATACAGTGGTGCCCCACAAGACGAATGCCTCGCAAGATGAAAAACTTGCTAGACGAAAGGGTTTTGCGGTTTTTGAGCTGCTTCGCAAGACGAATTTCCCTATGGGCTTGTTTCGCAAGACGAAAATGTCTTGCGTTTTTTGCAAGTTTGTTTCCTTTTTCTTAACACCGTTAATACAGTTGCGACTTGACTTCGAGGAGCAACTCATAGAACACGGTGTGGTAGCCTTTTTTGAGATTTTTGGTGATTTTTGAAGCTTTTCCAAAACTTTTCCAACACTGTGCTTCGCAAGACGAAAAATTCGCTAGACGAAAAAACTCGCGGAACGAATTAATTTCGTCTTGCGAGGCACCACTGTATCTTGAATCAGCTGGCCTTTCACTTGCACAAAAAAAGCAATATTGTATGCTTTTATTTGGGAGTAAGTCCCAGTGAATTCAGCTTTTTTTTCTTTTCTTTTTTTACAAAAACGACATTGCCGATATGGGTTGCCATACATCCGGATCCTCCCCCCCCCCCAGACAGTTTTCCGATTTCCACCAGGACACTGCTTCCGACTACAGTATTCTGGGTATTCCGGATATATGGCAATCCTACAATTGGCTTACTTTTGAATATACACATATAATATTGCATTGCAAGGCATTCCTTCTTTTGAAACTGCAATCCTATGTATGCTTACCTGCGAGCAAGGTTCCCTAAACAGTCTAGGTCTAAACAGTCTAAGTCTTAGGAAAACCATGTATAGGACTGCTCTTTGGTTTTCATTGAAATGATAAAAAGTACACTTGATGTGCTGAGTTATGTGTTTTTAAAGCAGAAAAATAAGTTTAGGCTTGACAGCTCAGTTGGTGAAGCACGAGACTCTCAATCTCAGGGTCGTCAGTTCAAGCCCCATGTTGTGCAAAAAGATTCCTGCATTGCAGGACATTGGACTAGATGACCCTTGTGTTCCTTTCCAACTCTGCAATTCTATGACTCTAAGTGCATATTTCAATTTGTTCCAAAGTTTGCGCCACCACTACCCAACACACACAAAAAAGCTGAGGAACAACAGGAGTGGGTCCATGGCTTCAAACTTTCTGGAAATTACGTATTTATTCTCCTCAATGCAACTTTTGACACCATCTTTTTCAAAACATCTCTCAGAGACCATGAGGGCTATAAAATAGTTTTAAGGATTTAAATGAGAAACACTGGTACAGAACAGTATTAAAGGCCTGCAAAGAGGTGAATAAATTCTTATTACCATGAACTTAGTGTTACACAGAAGCTTCAAGTCTTTCTCATGAAAGAAGTCTTCACCATATATAAATAAGTGTTATTATAACATTTGTGTACTCAACAAGTGGAAATACTGTCATTCTAAGTTCAGTTAAAGAACTTGGTTCCAAAAAAGGAGACAGACTGCCATTTGATTTGACGGGTTATTTGCAGCCAAGCACTGTATGCACTTTCTGAGAATTGAAATGTTTTTCAGAGCTCCTATAGAAAGAGTGTTTACATCCACTTTACTGCTGTCGAATTCACCACCATCTGCTGCATAACTTCAGCATGCTGCAGAGGATTCTGGGATACACAGCATGGTCAGAGTACAACCATGGCCCACTGGGCAACCAACACTTACAGAATATCCAACATTCCTGAGATTGCACACTGCACAGGAAGATTGGTAATGGCAAACATTTCGGGCCACTTATCAAGAGACCCTGGAGTTCAAGGGAACATAGTCTGAGAACACCTGCAATAGTACAAGCCACTCATTTAAATGTGACAGAAAATTATACTATGTGAGTTTTTACAAAGATGAAAACAACAGCCCATTTAATGAGTGAAGGGGAAAGGCATGTTGAAAGGGTCATTTAGCCCTGCCCTTGATGTCACATGGCTGCAAACAGCCCTCCCTCACACTGTCCATGGAAGCCAAAAAAATGTGCATAGGCTGTCTCTGGCAGTTGAAGCTCTGCATATGTTCATCAGGCTTCTTTTCTTCAGATGTTCTTCCAGCAAGTGGATCATGTGGAAATGGGGCTGGCAGGGATGTATGGAATGGTGGTGCCCACTCTCTTCAGATAACTGCATGGTGCAAAATTCTGTGCATTCCATACAGTGGTTTGAAGCCACATTAAGGTGAAGTGTTACAGAATCTGTGTTCAAAGCATTTCCACAACAGAATGGCTATCTTCACCCCACAAGTCATCTGTGGTTCTCCTTTCTAACCTCAGCCAATCTTGAACAATTTTCTGGGACAATGTAAATTAGTCCAACCAGTGCTTTTAACTGGAGAAGGTTATGCTATTATACATCTGCTGCATCATAACCATTAAGAAACCTCAAAAATCATATGTGGGTTACAACTGTATGTACACTTGAACATGCAGCACCCACATTTGGGAAAGCACAGATATCCAGAAGAATAAAGCTTCACTAAGTGAAACCTAATGTCAGGCTCTGGCCACAGCAGCAGCCTTACAGTTGGGTCATTTGTTAACCCATTAGGATGTCACAATGGTTTGTGCTGTTCGAGAGCTGGTCAGCATCTCTTCTCTTCATCTCTAACAGATTATGCAGGAGTACCAAGAGTCTCTAAAAACAAGTTCCAAATCTCCTGTAAGTCATATTGTTACATTGCTATGGTCAGAATACAAACCATATCTTCTCCCCTCATTAACAAGTAACTAGCAAGCCAACAATCCTAAAAGACACTTGGCAAAGAAAAAAAGGCCCTGCTCTGGCAAACCTATAAAATTATTGTAACTAACCATTTTTTTTAAAGAACTAATAATGTGGTAGACATAGGTGCAAGGATGCTTAACTAAGTGCTAACACCACTATGAATGTCAACTGGAGAAAGGCATCTTACTCACTGTGACTACAATATCAGAATAGAGAAGACTTGCAAATTCATACCTGTTGAAGAAGCACTGAGTGTCCTTGGGTCAAGTCACTTTTATACTTGGTCTAGAATGCAGCAAAGTTGGGCATCCTCAAGAGCAATCAAGAGTCCATCACCCAAACAAAACTACTGTTATTCTACATGGAGCCCCCCAAAATGTTTTCTGTTAGCAAGCCACACTATTTGCAGGCTAAGTGAGCCCACTGAGAGGCACTCATTAGCTCAGTTCTTCATCTTAAAGATGGGAACTAAAATGATGTACTTATCAATTGATAAGTATAAACTGAGGGATATATTACTCATCCGCAGAATACTATCTCCTGAAGACAAACCAAAGCCCATGCACTTTCTAGAAGTAATGCAAAGGGATTTATCCTTCCTCTCTTCATGCCTCCCATCTGCTCTAGAGGGTCTCCCAACCCTCTGAAGCAAATTTTGAGGGGGGGCAGAAGGGAAGAGGAGAGGGTAGAAAAATTCCAATGCACAAGGAGAAATCAGTCGTGCAAGCAGAACAGCAGCAATGGCTCCTACCCTGTATCTCTACAATATGTATCTCTACAATATGCATGTCAGTATGTGCTTGGGTACTAAGTATTCTGCTTCCGCAGAATGGGGGTGCTTTAAGTTTCCTTCTGAATCCTACAATCTGACAACTGAGGGATTTTCATCAGAAATCAAGTTTTCTTGACTTCCGGGAGAGAGGAATAGTGGTTCAGCTGCCTCTCTGTTAGCTCCTGCTGAGAGAATATAATTATGTGGTGACTGATAATAGATAGATAGTCCGACTATTAATCACTCTAGAGATAAGGGTGATCTGGGAGTTATCCACAAATGCTTTGATCAAGGCAGTTTTTCTGGTGTCTGTGCCTGGGGGCTTGGACAGGAGTTACAACTAGCAGGCAAGTTGAAGAGTTGCCATCATGCCCAAATGCCACACAACCATCTTTTAAAGGCAAGAAAGACCTGCACCCCCTCTTTCTAAAACACTTCTGGGACAAAGAAAACTGTAAAGAGAGATTCCTTCATCTGCTGGTGAAATTCTACAATCTGAAAATCTGTCGTTAAGAAAAACAAAAAGGAAAACTGATAGTTAAAATGTCTAAAGCAGAGTGAAATGCCTGATTTATGGTTGACAATAAAGATTAACTGGATAAGGGGAATCCCTGTGTGAAGGAAATCTTTAACACCTTTTCTGTTTCTGAAACTAAAAAACTGAGGTATCTGAAGAAGTGTGCATGCACACGAAAGCTCACACCAATGACAAACTTAGTTGGTTTCTAAGGTGCTACTGGAAGGATTTTTTTTATTTTCTTTCGACTACAGCAGACCAACACGGCTACCTACCTGTAACTAAAAAACTGAAAAAACTAAAAGTAAAGTAGCCATCGCCAGCCATGGAAAAAGAATCTTCTATGACATAAGATATGTTGCAGCTGTGATTTTAAGGTAGAAATATTAAGGTAGACTGAGTTGCTAATAATATCCAGGACTTCAAAAGCATCCAGTATAATAAAGGTACTTTTGGCTCTCCCAATGACTGTTGATATTGTTCAGCAGTTGATGACTGAACAATTAAAAATCATCAGATTGCACTTGATGAAGAAATGAACCAGAGAGATATGAAATGAAAAATGGAAATAGGGAACACTCAGAGGCTTCAGACCAAATCGGTGAAAATTTGGCAGGACTGCATCACGAAATAGTTAAATTGAAGGAAGCAGATGGTGATGCACAAATGGAAAAGACTTCCATACAAGTATTTGGAAGAGAAGGTAAAGATGGTGAGATGGAGAATTACCTGGATATGGTATTGATGCAGTTGGGGCGGGGTCTTTTGAAAAACTTCAGTCATGGCCTTCCTTCAGCTCTAGCAGGGAGAAAGTATTTGGCATACGATCTGGAGTAAATCCAGAGAATGTTATTATTAAGATTATGGTATGCCCTCTAGAAAAAGACTGGAAAAAGCAAAAATGGAAGGTCCTAGAGGAGGAGATCAGGATACTATCATAAACACAACAAACAGGAAATGGAACTACATCAGGAAATGGAATTTAAACATACAGAACTGGGCATGAACTAAAGGAAATATAACAAGGAAAAATGAATATTAGTCTGATATGTGATAACAATTGAGAGATTTAAAATGGACATGGACAGAAGTATTTAATATCACTCAATATGGCATCATAGTGGTGGGAATTAATGGAGGTAAAGTCAAAAGGAAAAATATGGTTGACATTTACCAATAATAACAATAGAGAACCCAACTTGGACTTTTGGAGAGAAAAGAAGTGAATTATTCTGAGACACCTTGACTTGACTTAAAAAAATATTGATTAACAGAAAGTGGAGAAGATAGATGTTAACATGGACTGAATGTTTTAAATAATCAATTTTTTCTTTTTTATGTAATCAGCAGGTAGAAAATCAGAAGCTTGCTTTTTGTAACTTTTTCTCATGTTGCTTTTTCTTTCATCTTTTTATCTTTTTCTTTCTCTCCTCTTTTTTTTCTTTTCTTATAATCCCTTTCCTTCTTCCTTCTTTTTTCTTTGGAGTCCTATGTCCGGGGCCTTTATTAAGGTCCAGATCTTATATACTCATGGGGGGGGGGTAGGTGGTTGATGGAGGACCTGGGTAATAAGGAAATGACAGTTTCCCAGGGTGAGAGGCTGAGAGGGCAAAAGAAAGATCCCAGATGAGAGTTGGGAGAAGCTACTGTCCCCTGTGGGTGTTAAGGGCTTAGAATTCCATTTAAGAGAGGACTACATATTCTACTTATTCCATTTGTATTTTTTGTGGCTGTTATTTTGCTATATTATGGAATTTTAAAAATAAAAATCTCATTAATAAAAAAGAAATAAAATCATGTTTTCCATGAAAAAGAAAATAAATCAATATTACCATTAAAGAAAGGGAAGCAACCAGTTGCATTTGCAAAAAGACAACAAGAATAGGGGGTCTTAAAGGCCATCTGGAAAGATACCTCATGAAATAACATGGGGTCAGTTTGAGGATGCTATGTTGCTAGGAGACGCTAGCTGCAGAACATCTTGATAACATTTAAGACAGAAGAATAGATAGGGAACACTGATTAATGAATGCACTTCAGTGATAATGAAAGCAAGTATCAAAATGTATCCACATTTTATTAAAGGCTAAGAGGAACATTATATTTAGATGGTACTGTCTAAAGCTAATGCAAGATGTGCATTAGAGAGAAGCTTCTTCACAAAGTGTCACAAGAGCAGAGTAGCCTCATCAGCTGCATGATAGATGCCTTTGTATGTACCTATCTTGCATATTGTCCACACGCATTTCAGAAGGATCCAAGTTTACTCTGGTATTATAACCAAACATACCAACTTCCTTGTTCCTGTTTTTTAAGGAAGCAATACATGAGACTTAAGTTTCACCTAGCCAGCATTCTGCCCCTTTTACTCTAAGAAACTCATTGTTACTTGAAAGTCTCTCACAAGACCTTCTGCAAAGGCCGGGGGGGGGGGGGAGGCATGGTGACATTGAAAAATTAATGCACAACAAATACCCAAAGAGATAACACAGTCTAAAGCACAATAGAACCAAAATTTTCAACAAAAACATGTTCAATAACTTACATCCATTAATTTCAGTGAGTCTACTCTGAGTATCACTAGCATTTGATATAACCATCATTCCTCCGACACAACACTTATTCAAGAAGAAATTGTTCTTTGATTAAAAAACAAAATTAAGAGCAGCTAGTATTAGAATAATCATGCTTCGGCATCCATCCAATTACATATTCAGGGAGTTGAAACATATATCCCAAATTGGAAGTGGGTCAAACAAAATATCCAGTTAAAAATTAGGAAAGCTTTAAAATATTGGTTTGAAGAGAATCCCTCAACGAACATAACCACCCCTACTCAATGGGAAGCTATAAAAGCTGTAACATGGGAAGCATGCATTAAAGAAATGTTTACTGAAAAAGACAAAGTTCTGAAAGAAAAAAAATAGTAATAGAATAGAATTAGAGGAAAAAATACAAACTAATAGGCTCTAGGTAGAATGTATGAACAAGTTGCCTGTAAAGAAATAACTAGAAACTGATCTCAATCACACACAAAGTTGGGCAAGATGTTGACACACAGATTAGAAACCGATAGACTAATAAGCAAAACCGTATTATATAGATAACAAGCAGGTGTGAGTGGGGTGAAATACCAAATAGCAGTCGATTTTTTGTCAATCTCTGAAATTTACAAATCTAGAAACCCTTAGCTCAGAGTATTGAAAACGGTTTAAATAAAATAGGGCTACAATCCATTAAAGGTGATGTATTAAAGGCAGCAGAAATAAAAAGCAGCTAAAAAGAACTTGCCGTGCACATGTCACATGCATGCACAATGTGAACGCCAAGCATCTTGTGTGTGATGTGATATCACTCACTCACTCATACACACACAACACCACCACCTCAATCTGCTTTGTAAACTGGCGCGTATGCAGAGCCGGATTTAAGTCTGATGAGGTCCTAAGCTTCTGAAGGTAATGGGGCCATTTATATGTCCAGCTGTCCTTTGTCAACAACAAATTGTCACTGGTTTTTGTGTTGAATATATGCTATATGGTAATTTATGGACCTCATAGGTATCCACTTCTTACATCATAGGAGCCTACCCAACACAAAACACTGTTGCTGTATGTAGGCTTTATTTCATTTGTTTTTTTATCTTATATTTTGGAAATATACATCCAATTTTTTTTTCTTTAACTTTTTTTGGGGGCCCCAAGGGAGTGGGGCTCTAAGCTATTGCTTGTTTAGCTTACACGTAAATCTGGCACGGCGCGTATGGCAGTGAAGGTAGTTACCTTTTTCTCTACTGAAAACTACATGGAGCTGAAGAAGGAAGTTGAAAGAGTAACACTCTTTCCCACTTCCCCCTTAACTTTTATGAGCTTTTCAAGGTTCAGATTAATCCTCCTGGATTTGACTTTTACCTAGATCCTTTGGAACATGAAGTTCATGTGTACACATTTTCTCTGTTTTTGTCTCTGTGTAGGGAGGTTGATATGGGGAAAGAGAAGTGACCAGAGGGGGTGGTAGCTATGGTTCCAGCTCAAAAATATGAATATGCTCAAAGACTTAAAAAGGTTGCTGAACCCTGCAATATAGTACAGTATAATTGCATCTACTCTGGCTTGGTCATGTCCACAGAATGGAGGATGGCAGGATCCCCAAGGAGATGCTTTCTGGGGAGCTGGCACTGGAGAGCTGGCAGACCAACTGTGCATTACAAAGATTTCTGCAAACATGACATGAAGGCTGGCAGTATCAACCCTGCCCTGTGGGAATGCCTTGCAAATGACCTCAGTGCTTAGAGACAGATAGTCAGGTTGTGTAACCGTAGTGGTGACCAGAGGAGGAATGGCCACTGGTAGGAGTGCAGAGAAAAGAAATGCCATGGTGCACCTGTGGCAGCAAAACCAGATGCTTTCATGCGCTCTACCTGCAGTAAAGCATGTTTCTCCCATATCAGTTTCTACAGCCACAGCAAGTGCTGTAACTCTCCAATGATTTGACTTTACCCCCAAAGGGACAGTCCTCCATTGTCTCTTGAGACAGATGGATGCCAGCAACGATGCCTTGCACAGGGGTTTCATTTCAGGGTATGTATTTTTATTACTATTATGCTGTCTATTATTAAGCTTTTTATTATGTTTTTATTATTATGTTTTTATTATTATGTTCTGTAAAACATGTTCTTAATGGTGTACATTGCCCTGGGATCTTTAAAGGGTGGTATATAAATTGAAATCATTATCACCTGCAAAAATGTGTACAGTGGTAGCTTGGTTTGCATACATTTTGGATTACAAACACGTCAAACCCAGAAGTGCATGTCCCGGTTTGCAACCTTTTCTGGGGGATTACAACTCCCCCCCCCCTTTTTATAATTACGAACAGGTTTTTTTTTTGGTTTTTTTTTGAGGCCCCATTGGCGAAAGTGCGCCTTGGGTTACAACCTGTTTTGGTTTACAAATGGACCTCCAGAGCGGATTATGGTTGTAAACCAAGGTAACACTGTATACCCAAGCCGCCTCCATGGAACTGCTCCTGAGTAGCCATCCTTCCCTTCCAAGCAAAGCAAGGAGCTTTTATGCTCTCCACCTTGCTTGCCAGGCTCTGTGATGCTCTTTCGTGGGGTATGGGGATGCTCCCGCAATATCTTGCAGGTCTGTCGGAGATCTCACGAGAGTATCACAGAGCCCAGTAAGCAAAGCAGAGAGCTTAAAAGCTCTTTCTGTGCTGGGAAAACCCATCACAAAAGGAGCTTTTAAGCTCTCCGCCTTACATGCAATTAATTTGCAGAATTTCAACCAGCCAGCTTTCAATCATGCAAGGTTGAAATTGTGCAAGTTAACCGCTCACAAGATGTGATTATACTTTATAGCAAAAATCAAACGAAACATTAGCCAGACTTAGACTATATGTTTTTAATGGCTTTGACTTGCTTGAATGAAAATTCTTGCTAACGTTAACAGAGAAACGACATGGGACCCCAATCCGTTCACATATTTTCAGTTTTATATCAAGAATTCTTTCCCGCTGTGATTTTCTGTGTTTCAAAACCTATGCCCCTTGTCAGGGGTAAGGGGTGCTACCTTGATTAAAATATTGGGGGGGATGTAAACCCCCCATAATTGACTACATGATGCACACACCATTTAAATAGTAATGCTCATCAACCGGGGGGGGGGGGCTCAAATATTTTATTGGAGGGGGCCAAAGAGATCTCAGCCCCTAGGAGTTGGCTCCTATTTTTGTTATTTCTTTGGGAGCTCTGGCAACAGCAATGGCAGACAAAACAAAACAAAAAATGAATAGGCTAGCGATAAACAGTCAAGCACACAATGAAAGTTTGTGGACAACATTGCTTTAATGTTATCTAGACAATTAAATTATATCCCAAGGTAACAGAAAAATACAACAATATAGCAATGTAGCCCATCTTAAAATAACTACCCCAAATCAGACAAAAAGTACAACAGCAAATTAAAGTATCATCTGGAGCACTGCTGCTGATGGCTTAGAAACCTGGGAACTCAAGTAAGACAAATAACTTACAAGCAAATGGTCAAACTGTGTGCACAAAATGTGTGTGCAATGACGAGGATAGCTGGCGCGGCCGCGTTTGAGTGGCAAGCCATGCCCCCACCGAGCTTCCCTATTGGGTGCCCAACCGGGGAGGGTCGTGGTGCGCCAGCCCCGGAGTTGAAGCAGGGGGCGGAGCGCCCCCTGCATGACGCGGGAATCATCTCCCGCTCACAACCCCTCCCCTCCTGGAGGAGGATAGGCTAAATTACAAGCGAATGATCAACCCGCAATTCAAAAGATGAAAAAAGAAGTTAAACAATTGGGGGAGAAGGGAGATTTCAAATCTTCCATTAATTGGCAGAATTGCTGTTATTAAACTGCAGTCAGGCCTGTTCAGGGAAGTTTTTAATGTTTGATGTCGTACTGCGTTTTAATTTGTTAGAAGCTGCATAGTGTGGCTGGAGGAACCCAGTCAGATGGCGGCATATAAATAATAAATAATTGTTATTATCATTAGTAGTAGTAGTTGTTGTAATAGTAGTAGTAGAATTGCTATTATACACGACACAAGTAGTCAGCCAGCTGCACATGCAGTACATGTGAATACTACTGTGCCACACAAGATGTGAAGCACAGAGGTAGGGAAGCTCTCAGTCTTGACAGGTGCATTCCCAAATGATCAACCTTCTAAGGGCTGCACTCCAGGTGGGGCCAAATGCAAACGTGGATGGAACAATGAATGCACCTCTTACCTTTATATAGTAGGGTACACTCCAGTCCTGCAAAAATCTGAAGTTTCTACACACACACACACACACACACACACACACACCACCACCACCACCACCACCACCCATCTGGTGCAATAGGCAGTATCATAGTTCAGGGATACACCTTCCCTTTGACATGTGTCATGCTTCAACCTTGTTTTATTTCCGTTGGCAGGTGAAGACATACCTCTTTGTTCATGTCTTTGAGATGGGCTGGGGTCTCTTGTTTCACTGCGTTACCTGTACTTTAAATTTTTTTGTGAGTGTTAGTAATGCTGCTCAACTGTGTTTAGTTTCTGCATTGTTAATTTTTGCTTAAAATGTTTATGTATTTTCTGCCCTAGTATATATATATATATATATATATATAGAGAGAGAGAGAGAGAGAGAGAGAGAGAGAGAGAAAGAAAGAAAGAAAGAAAGAAAGAAAGAAAGAAAGAAAGAAAGACAGACCTGACTGCACAGGAAAGTGCACTATTTTGGTGCTTTTAATCTGCTGCGAGCGTCAGATGAAGGGTGGTATATAAAATAAAGAAATAATAATAATAAATTAATGCCACCTATGGCTCAGAGGAAAGCTGGGGGGGGGGCATTACACAAGGAGCGACTGTCATTGATTCCCAAGACCAGGCTAGAGGACCTGGCTTTACCCAATTCCTTAGACTTAGAGTGCACCCTTCTGATGCAGTCTTCACCATTCCTTCACCATAGGAGCCATTAGCTACAAAACAGGGCAATGGCCCTTTAAGAAACAGACAGCTCCTCAGAAGGGCTGAGATTAACATTCCACACCAGTCAGACTTGGCAAATCCTGCAAGCCAATGAGGCAGCAGCTCTTAAGTGAGCCCCAAACAACAACAGCCACAGTGATCTGTCCAGGGTCCTGTCAGAGCATGTCTTGCCTATTGTGCATTCTCTTTCTCCTCCTCCTCCTCTTCCTCCTCCATTCCATTTATATACCACCCTTAATCGAAAGATCTCAGGGTGTACAACATTAGAAACATACCACAAAACATCAGTGATAAAATAATAATAAAAACATAGTAAAAAAGTATACTAATAGTAAAATCATCATAGTAACAGTCCTCTCCCCCACACTTTCACAGGCCATAGGTTATTTAATAGCCATAGACTTGAGTAAAGAGGAACATTTTTGCCTGGCGTCTAAAGACAAGTACTGATGGTGCCAGGCGAATCTCCTTGGGGAGAGCATTCTACAATCAGGGAGCCACCACAGAAAAGGCCTGTTCTCTTGTTGCCACCCTCCAAACCATAGCTGTCAACCTTCCCTTTTTTTGCGGGAAATTTCCTTATTCCAGCGCTGCTTCCCACTGCTATCCCAGATTGTTAGATATCCCGTAGACTGTCCCCGGGACAGGTGAGGCTGCTGATGCCTTATTTTCGAGGCTGCTGATCCCTATTTTCAAATCTGAAAGTTGACAGCTATGCTCCAAACCTCTCTGGGAGGGTGGACATGGAGAAGGGCCTCAGATGACGAGTGCAGGGTCCAGATCAGTTTGTATGGGGAGAGGTAGTCCTTAAGATATTGAGGTCCTGAGCTGTATAAGGCTTTATAGGTCAACACCAGCACTTCAAATTGGGCCCAGAAACTACTCGGAAGCCAGTGCAGTTGTGCCAGGATGGCTAAAACTGCCTTGTTCTGGTGAGCAATTTGGCAATTGCATTTTGTACCTACTGAAGTTTCCAAACTGTCTTCAGAGGCAGTATCTAGGAACATATAATACCCTCCAGAGATAAGATTTTCCAAGTTAACTTTGTACCTTATTTCCATAATTTTAAATTGTTTTAAAGTTTTTAAGATTGTGTATTTAATATTGTGTTCTAAATGTTCTAACTGAGCCTGTGACCTGAGAGTAAAGGGAGGGTAATAAATTGTAATATTAGGGTTGCATTATGTCCTCTTTTTCCTGGATACGCCCTCTTTTTCACACTCCTTAAAATTTCTGTCTGGGCAGATTTTTAAAATATAGCAAAATGTCTGGGTTTATGTATATACACATACCACAAAGCTTCCAAAACATAAAGAGATGCTGCTCTGCACCTAAATTGTTTTTTTTTAATAGGCAGGCTTCCTCTACACCTTTCCTATCTCTAGAGTAGAATAGGAAACAGCTACCCAGCCCCTTTCATGTGACTAGAGCTGGCCAATAGTTGGTTGTCGCAAGATTTGGTCCCCATGTTGTTCTTCTCCCTTGTCATGTGATCCGCAAAGCCTGCAGCTGGGAGACATGGAGGAATGTGCCTGGGAGCCCTGGGAACTGGGAGCAGAGGCTGCCTGCCTCACCCTGTGGCTAACTGGCTCAACAGCTGGAGGGAAGCAAGGTTGATCCAAGGCCCATTCTTCTGGCCTCGAGAGCAGAGCTGGCAGGTGAAGAGGCCGTTCTGTTCATTCACTGGCAGGGGAATAGTTACTTTTGGCTATACCAGCCCAGTCAGAGTGGCTCACTCTGCACTTTATGTGGCTTTCATAACAGTAGAAGATACATGAAGCAAGAATGTAAAACATGCACCTTTATATGCTCAGGTCTGCATACATGTATGTAATACCAATGCACTCATAGGGAATGCAATTGCAGTTACAAGTGTGGAGCTGCTTTCAACATCTGGTGCAATTTGCAAAAAAAACCACAAACACTGTGAGTTGGCTGAATATTTAAAATATTTTCGTGTTCTGATCCTTATTGCTTTTGGTTGGTATGGCTTCTTCATCATTATCTATCTATCTATCTATCTATCTATCTATCTATCTATCTATCTATCTAAAACTGCAGATGTGTCCTCTTTTTTGCTCTTCAAAATACAGCAACCAATAATAATAATAATAATAATTTTTATAACAACAAAAAAGTGAGTTTCAGCAACAACTTTGTAAAAACAGTTTAATAAAGATGGTATGAAATGTCCAAAGTATTCCATTTTACTGAGTGCCTTCCAAATTAAAAGTTATGGTGCAATGCTTAGATGACACTTGAAACTCCAAAGTTTTTCCATTCTTAGCCTGAGTTGATCAAATACATTAAAATAATTTGTGTTCTCCATTAAATGTTAGTCCAAGCAGAACAGCAATACTACAAACTAAGGACAAATATAGAAAACTACTTTCGATGTCATAGAGTTTAGCAAAAATATGGCCAAATGTTAAGAGACAATGTGAGCTGTTAATTCACAATGAAAATTGTCAAAAGGCTTACTTGGAACTATGTGGAGGCATTTAAAAATCGGAAGCAAAACTTTAAGAAACAGAACAGCTGACTCTAGTGGTATGGGGGCAGAAGGAACACTACCACCACCTGTTGCAGCATCCACATATCCATCTGAAGGAGAATATCCTTTAGGAGGAATGTTTTAATCAAACCGAATGAATTGTAATCCAAATACTACAAGCAGCTACACAAAGACACCATATTTTATAAGAAGTCATTAGGCAAGAATAAGCAATGTGTATTATGGCACATGGTGACCTGAACAGTTTTATAGTGTATATTAGGTTTAGATTCAGCAACAGAATGCAGAAAAATTATAATGAACAAGAAAGAAGGTGTTTATCTGTTGCTAGAAATGTATGTAGAAGGATCAATAACAGTTTTTAACAATCTAAAATTGTAGTCTGCCAGAAAATGGGGGAGGTTAGGTTTGAATATTGTCATATGAAATGCTTCTTTTGTGAAGCAAAAAAAGAGAGGATACAAAATCATCATTGTAACTAACACTGTAGACCAGAATGTCATTTCAGCAAATTTATACGCCCCGAATTTTTATCAAAATAAATTATGTCAGCTGTACCTGGGAGGAGCACATCAACAATAATATGGGATTTTAATGCAGCACAGAATTTTATTTTATTTTTTATAATAACTGTATCTAACCATTCTGCTCTCTCCTTTTTTTACAGGGTGTAAAACTATTTAAATTTAATTGACCCTAGGAGATTCGTTAGCACTACAGCTAAAGACTATACCTTTCATTCACACTCTCATAAATTAAGGGTGCATTTTGTTTTAACCTTGACTTGTATAAAATGAAAATATCAGATATTAAGATTGAACCTTTGATAAACCACAGCTTTATTTCTCTGGAAATTACCATGTAAATCCAGTATAAAGCAGTGGAGACTGCATACAATTATATTGCAAAATGAAGAACTATAATATATTCAATAACTCATTGTCCAAATATCTTCAATGCTGTGTTAATTCAAGCTGGTGGAAAAATATGGGATGCTAGGCGGGTTCTAAGCAAACAACAACAATCTGAACTAAAAAAGGGGGAAGTAAACAAGGGGAAACATTAATTTCTCAAACAAGAAAGATAGAGGAACATCACAAAGCATCAGTGGATCAAATATTACATGACAGATTAATTGGGTTTAAAAGCAGTTTGAGATCAAAAGACTTAAATATAGAGTGAAATACTTTTCTGGAAAAATTTCCTCTGCAAATTAACGTAATTTGCATATGGTGATTTGTGTAGAAAAAAATTCAGTTTGCATCTTGAGGTGGGGGTCTAATTTATCATGTTAATTTTACTTGTATTTAGTAAACAAAGCTAAACACTTTGAAACTGCCAAACTTATTTAAAATATATTTGCAACTTACATCCATTAATTGTTGCTAATGTAACTGATTTTTATCAGTGGAAAAATAAAACACTGGAAGATTTCCACTGGAAAATTTCTTCCCTATATCACTGAAAATATAGCTAACTCATATTTTTTCTTAAGAGAAAGCTTGGTAACCAGGCTGGGATATAATTAGTGAAGATATCATTACTAGATCAAAATAAAAATAAAAATTCCGACAATAGAATGGAACAGAACAGAACAGTACAAATTAAGAATACTGTTGAACAATTTTGGTTTTCCTATTGATAATTACCGTATTTTTCGCCCCATAAGACGCACCGGCCCATAAGACGCACCTAGTTTTTTGGGGGGGAAATAAAGGAAAAAAATTTTATTTCCCCCCCCCCCCAGGTGCGCTGCGCTACACCAGGAGCTTGGGGCGTGCGGAGCTCAGCGCGCCCCAAGCTTCTGCGTGCAGGCAAGGTCTCCGCTAGCGTGGGAGAGCTGGGCGCCTCTCCCAGGGCTAGTGGACCCCTGCGCTAATCCAGAAGCTTGGGACGAGCTGAGATCAGCGGGGCTCTCCCAGGGCTAGCGGATCGCTGCGCTACACCAGGAGCTTGGGGCGTGCTGAGCTCAGCGCGCCCCAAGCTTCTAGGTGCACGCAAGCAGTCCGCTGCCGCCCCAAGCCTCGCGCACCCGGTGGGACCTCCTGCCGGGTGCGCGAGGCTTGCAGACACTCGCCCGAAGCAGGGAGAGCCCTCCGGAGGGCTCCCCGTGCTTCGGGCGACAGGCTGCCGCCCCAAGCCTCGCGCACCGGGCGGGACCTCCTGCCGGGCGCGCGAGGCTTGCTGGCATTCGCCCGAAGCAGGGAGAGCCCTCCCCAGGGCTCCCCGTGCTTCGGGCGACAGGCTGCCGCCCCAAGCCTCGCGCACCGGGCGGGACCTCCTGCCGGGCGCGCGAGGCTTGCAGGCATTCGCCCGAAGCAGGGAGAGCCCTCCGGAGGGCTCCCCGTGCTTCGGGCGACGGGCTGCCGCCCCAAGCCTCGCGCACCGGGCGGGACCTCCTGCCAGGCGCGCGAGGCTTGCAGGCATTCGCCCGAAGCAGGGAGAGCCCTCCCCAGGGCTCCCCGTGCTTCGGGCGACAGGCTGCCTCCCCAAGCCTCGCGCACCGGGCGGGACCTCCTGCCGGGTGCGCGAGGCTTGCAGGCATTCGCCCGAAGCAGGGAGAGCCCTCCGGACGGCTCCCCGTGCTTCGGGCGACGGGCTGCCGCCCCAAGCCTCGCGCACCGGGCGGGACCTCCTGCCAGGCGCGCGAGGCTTGCAGGCATTCGCCCGAAGCAGGGAGAGCCCTCCCCAGGGCTCCCCGTGCTTCGGGTGACAGGCTGCCTCCCCAAGCCTCGCGCACCGGGCGGGACCTCCTGCCGGGTGCGCGAGGCTTGCAGGCATTCGCCCGAAGCAGGGAGAGCCCTCCGGAGGGCTCCCCGTGCTTCGGGCGACAGGCTGCCGCCCTAAGCCTCGCGCACCGGGCGGGACCTCCTGCCGGGCGCGCGAGGCTTGCAGGCATTCGCCCGAAGCAGGGAGAGCCCTCCGGAGGGCTCCCCGTGCTTCGGGCGACGGGCTGCCGCCCCAAGCCTCGCGCACCGGGCGGGACCTCCTGCCGGGCGCGCGAGGCTTGCAGGCATTCGCCCGAAGCAGGGAGAGCCCTCCCCAGGGCTCCCCGTGCTTCGGGCGACAGGCTGCCGCCCCAAGCCTCGCGCACCGGGCGGGACCTCCTGCCGGGCGCGCGAGGCTTGCAGGCATTCGCCCGAAGCAGGGAGAGCCCTCCGGAGGGCTCCCCGTGCTTCGGGCGACGGGCTGCCGCCCCAAGCCTCGCGCACCGGGCGGGACCTCCTGCCGGGTGCGCGAGGCTTGCAGGCATTCGCCCGAAGCAGGGAGAGCCCTCCGGAGGGCTCCCCGTGCTTCGGGCGACAGGCTGCCGCCCCAAGCCTTGCGCACCCGGTGGGACCTCCTGCCGGGCGCACGAGGATTGCAGGCATTCGCCCCATAAGACGCACCCCGATTTCCCCTTCATTTTTGGAGGGGAAAAAGTGCGTCTTATGGGGCGAAAAATACGGTATATTCCTTTCATAATCCTGGTAGTAATTGAAAAGTTCCTTTCTTTATTATCTGTCCCTAAATTATCCTTTGAGGAAGTTCAGTCTCTAGTTTCTCTCGATGAACTATGGTAACTTATAAATCCTCAGGTCCTGATGGTCTCACCACTAAACATTACAGTGTATTGATTGATTGACTGATTGACTGATTGACTGATTGACTGACTGACTGACTGACTGACTGACTGGAACATTTAATTATTGCGCCATAACCATTGGTATATTACTTGATCCATAAACAAATGCATGTTAGAATATAAAATACTAAGAAGGCAGAATATTAATACCAAAAACTATATGTAAAACTACATATAGGCCCATTCTGCACTTCCATTTTAACAAATAGATTAAACAAAGGGAACAGGCAGATATATTAATAAAGACCAAGTAGCCCTTATACCTTGAGACAAATGTACTCAAATATTAAAGGACTAACAAATCCCCGACTGGAGCACAGCTCATCCTAATCACATGATCAGGATTTCAAATACCACGCTGGGGTACTAGGAATCATGCTCTTAAGTTCTTAAGATCTAACTCTTAAGTTAGATCCAGCCACGTCTTTGGATCTAGCCCAAAGCAATCTATTCCAGCAATTAGGCTTAGAAAAAGTGTTTGAACTGAGGCAAACAGGAACTTTTTAACTAAGTCCAATGCCATGGGGAGGGGGTGGGGTGGGAAGATACAGTGTGGGAAGAGTTAACTCTACCATCCCTATGTATAGCATCCTACCCCCTAAAAAGGAGGGGGGAGGAAAAGGGGAAATATGGAAAAGGGGAAATTGCTATTTGGCCCCTAAAAGTGATTACTGCTGAGGGAATGTAGCCTACAACATAAAAAAATAAAATTCTGTGCCTCTGCTGTATACCTGTGATTTAGTCTGATATATCTTGTAACTTATATACTAAAGACATCTGCACTGCACACAGCCATGCTGGTTGAAGATTTTGAATGACAGTAGCTTAATTTTGACAATGCAGCAGCATCAGTCAGGTGAACTTCAAACAATCTCCATTCAGACCATGAGCTAAAGATGCAAATATACCACTGAACACTAGTTATTAAACACCCACAGGCTTCAAATAAGCAACCCACTTCTTCCAACACAGATGCCAGGGTGGGGGGTGTTGATTAAAAAAGAATGCCCCCCATGTCTCCCAGGCACTGACAGCAACACATTTCCCACCCAACTCCTGTACAAAAATCCAGAGTGCCATGCCTTATAACCCCTTGGTCCACCCCTTGAATTTAAATACCGCCCTTCATCCAAAGATCACAGGGCGGTTTACAGTATAAAAATATAAAATGAGAACAGAAAAAGCATAACAAGAAACAAAACCCCCAATAACTCCACCACCACAAACAAAAATTGGGAGTCGTCTTATACACTGATAGTGAATGCAGAGGGGGGATGTGCGATTAATGGCAGCAGCAAGCAGGAGATTGACAGCGGCGATTGGGCAGGTGATTGGTGGCTGTGGCAAGGTCTGCTGGCGACTGGCCATGGCTGTGGCAATAGGGCAGGCAATTGCCGGCTGTGGCGAGGCAGGCAGGTGGTTGGTGGCTGCGGCAAGTGGGCGGGTGGGCTGTTGGCGGCCAGTGAGCAGACAATTGGCGGCTGTGGTGAGGTGTGCGATCGGCAGTGGCTGCGGCAAGCGATTGGCAGTGGCGGGCAGGCATCTTATACATGGGGGCGTCTGATACACGGAAAAATATGGTAGTTTGCTTTTTTTGCTATGGGGTTGGGCTGGGGCATTTAAACTGCACTAATCTGATGTTTTCAAATTTGCAATCTGATGTTTTCAAATTTCCAAATTACAAGGGCAGATTCATCATTTAAATTCTATTTTAAACTATCAGGTATTGATGATAAGTATAACATAATATTGTCAATGTTGTCAGTTGAGACTTCCTGAAGTGGCTAAGTATGTGACTAAAATCAGAAGTATTAGTCCACAATGAAACACAACACTGGATGAGTATTTCTTTCAAAAACTATCCATGATGGCCTTTCTCATTCCCTTTCAGCTGCCCAATGGGTAAATCCCACTCTTTACAGCAGACATGTAGAATGTAAACTATCTACACCCACATAACAAGTATGTAAAAGGTATTAATATTCTTACTTCAATCACAATATATGAATGTATGGGATGTTTCCTATTCCAAGTCAGACTATTGGTCCATCTTGCCCAATACTGTCCAGGATCTTAGACAAAGATAGGTATTTCTTAAACCTTTGACCTAAGTTCAACTGGAGTTCCTGGGGACTTAAGCAGAAAGAATCAACTCAGTTGCTGGAGCTATAACTTCTTCTCCTACCCTAAACTGTATTTCCTTCCTCAAACTGGTGGCACTTTGTTTCTGGAAGTTTCCCATAGCCTTAATAAGAACAAGATGGCAAAAGGTTCATCATCTTCATCTGTTATTAATTGCAGCAATCAAATTCTCCTGGGAAGCCCACTACAAAGGTATGAAAGCACTAATCCTTTCATTTGGACTTAGCATGTAGTATTCAGAGGTATATTGCATTCATACATAAAGGTTCCAGTTAATTAGATCATGAAAAGAATCCTGCTGGATCAATCCAACATCCTGTTTTTACAATGGCAACTAAGATGCTTCTGAGAAGTCCACAAGTGGGATATGGAGACAAGAGCCCTCCCCCTACTCTTACCTCTTAAAGGTAAAGGGACCCCTGACCATTAGGTCCAGTCGTGGCCAACTCTGGGGTTGCAGCGCTCATCTCGCTTTATTGGCTGAGGGAGCCGGCATACAGTTTCCGGGTCATGTGGCCAGCATGACTAAGCTGCTTCTGGCGAACCAGAGCAGCGCACGGAAACACCGTTTACCTTCCCGCCAGAGCGGTACCTATTTATCTACTTGCACTTTGACGTGCTTTCAAACTGCTAGGTTGGCAGGAGCAGGGACCGAGCAACGGGAGCTCACCCTGTCACGGGGATTCGAACCACCTGACCTTCTGATCAGCAAATCCTAGGCTCTGTGGTTTAACCCACAGCGCCACTCGCGTCCCTACTCTTACCTCTTAGTAACTGCTAAATCCTGAATCTTCTGCCTATCTGTTTCATTAGGCATCACTGAGATTTTGAGCATTATAAGAGAGGGGGAAATTCAACTTAGTCACCTCATCCTGGTTTTGCCTATTCAACAACTGTTGAGTAACGTAAGGATAGTGCTGCACCTCCAACCACTTCACAAGTTATATTTTAAAAGTACAGCTCTTCAGAAATTTATGCTTATACACATAAAATGTGAGTATGATAAAATATGAGTTCACAGGATGTCATAAACAACACACAGGGAGCTGGGATTCACTGTGGCTCCCACGTGAACATATACTAAGTTGAAAAACCAAGTTGGCCACCATCTAACACATGGCCCTAAAACCCTTCCTCAGAAAACCCTGAGAACAGAAGCTCTTGAATTTCATGAAACATTCAGCGCCACAGGCAAGCGGTGATGCCCATGAGCCAAATCCCAAGAGGATAGAACTAACGCAATGGCAATAGAAACCATTTTGCATCACTTGCCAATTAGTGAAATTCAGTAATTAGCAAAGGGTCACATCACATTAGTATCAATTAAAGTGCTTTTTACTAGAATTGTTTTAACCATTCACTTGCAGCAGCAGAGAAACTGAAAGAACTTCAAATCAAAGTCAATAAATACACACATTCTGCAAATGTAACCTTCAGGCTCTTTAAATTAACCCTTTCTCCTGCCACCCAAAATCTTTTCATGAGGAACAGCTCACTTGATCCAGAGGTTTGAGGTTAAAATGATGTCAGCTATGCTTCAGTTCCATGATAACTCCTAAAATCAGAGGCGTAGCTGTGGGGGGCGGCAGGCAGAGCACACTGGGCACCACAGTGTGTGGGGGGGTGGCACTTACTGCGGGCCTGCAGTGCTTCCAAGCCACCTGTGTCTCCTGGGAGGGGTGCTGTGGCTCGGGCACCTGCAGGCTCTGCACTGCCCAAAACGGTAGTGTGGGGGCTGCATCTGCCCGCCTCCTCCTCCTCAGCCACCCTACAGCTGAGGGAAAGGTGCGGGCGGACTGCATGTAACCTCCACGCTGCCTGAAATGGCAGCATGGGACTTGTGTCTGCCCAATGCCTCCCCCTCAGCCACCCTACAGCTGAGGAGGAGGTGGCGGGCAGACTTCTTAGATGCTCTGCAGAGCGAACCCTGCCCTGGCTCACCCCGCCCCATGGGTGGATTGCCCTGCTCCTATGGGCGGTTCGCCCTGGACACAGGGCACACATACTGGCGGAGGAAGAGGAGTGCAGGGGGAGTGCACCACCTCTGGCAGCGCGATCCTGGTGGGGTGCCATCCTGGCTGCCCCCCCCCCATGCTGGGCACCACGCCCCCACAGGCAGTGTGCCATGCCCCCAGGATGTGTACCAGCCCCAGCCCCGCCTGCTCTCCATCCCCCCCCCCCCCGGTGCTGGACCATGAAGCTCCACCACTGGGCGCACACACTGCCCCAGCCACCCGAGCAGCTAGCTACGCCACTGCTGTAAAATTGTCATACGTGGCATCTGTATCCTAATGGTCATGGGACAACACAGAAGATTTAAACCAAAAACACCACAATGTGCAAGTGTTGACAGAATTGGAGTTAGAAAAGGGTCAATAGAAACATCATCTAAATCCATCGCATTTGCTTTGTGTATTAGTCTTCATACCCTACTGCAACAAAGTCTAAGAACATGTAACTGGAATACTTGGGACACCCTTTCCTTGCCACCCATGACTTTCCACCCTCCCCCTCATTTCCAGGCCCCAATAGCTAGATGGCAATTCCCTTGAGAAAGAGACCAACGTCTCATGCTTTGTAAAATTCCATGTACATGGATGGCATAACACTAGAAAATCTCTCAGCTGAAAGGTCACCTCCGATTCTGCCCTGCACAATAGCCTTGTTATCAAATAGGGTCATTGTGAACTCTAAAAGCAAAATGAGACTTGCATTCTACACACTTTAAAGGTCACTTTCTTTTTTATATGTTCCATTTTCTATAGAAGGACAAGGTGAGCGCTTGAATTTTAACAATGTCACTCAAATACCATGTCCAAATGAAAAGTCATTTTGGTGACTGTGTCACAACTGCAAACCACTTTTCCACTGCTGGAGCTTTGCCAAGTCTCAGCCACAAGCATTTTCCTGGGATAACCCATTCACACCTGCTTAGTTTTGGGCTTAACCTGATAACACTGAAAGGGTTTATCCACACTTCTGCTTGTCTCATGCCTAGAAAGCATGTGTCTAAGCAGTTCTTCTTGTCCCATCCCTTCTAGGCAAGGGTCTGAGCGGTTTTGCCTTTGCCCTGCTGTTTTCCCTCAGAAAACCCTCTTTAACAACAAATCAGAATAAATGACAGTGCACAGAAAACCCAATTGCCATTTGCTTTGATTCAGTGCTAAACCACAGGTTTGCCCAAGGGAAAGTGGTGGGTAAGCCTGTGTAGATGAGCCCAATGTAATGTGATAGTGGTGGTCTTAAGTGGGCTCATTACAAAGCTAGAAAAACATGCAATTTTATGAACTAGGTCCTACAGAGCAAATATGTAGCATTTCATTTTCAAGGCACTTGTGGAAAATTTCTTGGGACCCCAAGCAATAAGGTACCTGGTATTTCCAGCCTTGGCTACTAATTTTACATTTGTCCTTAAATGAGTCTTCTACTCTGAACCTTCAGGTTAGTGCAGGACATAAATTTAAATGAGCCAATGAATGTCCATAGTAACGAGCCCCAGATAATTACATAAAGGAAGAGGGGGAGAGCTGCTTTCTCCATGGGCATGTGAGTACAAAAGGGCAAGAAAAATAGCCATGACCAACTTTACATTTTGAACTCAGGGACTGGCGTGAGAAAGGAAATGGTTAACATGCTAATTACAGTAATTAAGAGTTGCCAATTTAATTAGAGCCGGGAATATTAATGCCGTAACATTGGTTGGGAGTGCAGCAAACAAACCCTATTAATGCAGAGACTCTGTTCGTAGCCATCTAATGGGGCCCTCCTCCACACCGCCCGGCGCTTGTGCGCTGACACAACAGCGCTGGGTTCAGATTGAAGAACTTGTCAGCAATGAGGCAGGAGGAAGCTAATTAGCTGGCAGGTTAATGAGTGTGATGGCTCTTGACAGCATTTTGTTGCAAGCTTCTACTGTATTTAAACAATAAATGATTATTATTTAAATACAGCGAAGTCAGTAAGCTTATAAACAGTTAGGTGTTGCCTTCAATCTGAAGGGAGGGAGATCGCTATATCCAGTTAATTCTCCATTTTAAGTGTGTCATTGCACCAATGATCGGGGTACAAGAGGGATGTGTTTCTATCCCTACTCTTTCAAATTAACAGTGCATTCTGGTCCTCATTAAGTGACCAAGCACAGACCTGGTGGTGCAGATTTACTCACATGAAGTACAAGGGTGTGATCTTGTGTATGTGCCACCGGATAATTCTGAAATTAAAATCAGTAGCACTTACATATTGGATTGGAACGTGCCATTTCTGGGTTGCTTATGCTGTCCAGTGGCCTACTTAAAGATAGATTTTGCAGACAGCAAAATTCACATTATTTGAATCCAATTGTGATGTTATCCTTCCCCCACCCCAGCCTGGGCTGACTCTCCAGATCCTAAAACTCTATGAGGCAAATGATGTGCCATCATTGGTTACTTTTAATTACTGGGGATTTGGAAACAGGTGGTGAGGTAAAGGAATAGCTCTGTGGAGAGATTAACCCATTTCTCTGTCCATTTAAGGAGGGCAGAGGGACAGCTTACAGCCCTCCTGCAATCTATAAAGATAATGAGAACAAGAGCAACTACTCCCCCCCACACACAAAAAAGCTTTAAAATCTATCAATGCAGCAGGTGGCAATTCTACATAGAGAGGTGGGTATAGAATGAGACAGGATTTGCTACCTTAAATTGTATTTACAGAAGAGGCTGTGACAAGTTACATGTCTAGAAAAAGCTCATATGAAAAGGGAAGGTTAGTTCCAATTTAATATGCAACGTTCGTTGGGAATTTGCAGAAAATTTGCAAAAGAAACAGAAAGCCTCACCTGCTGAGACTCTAAGCATTTCTAAATTATTTTTCCATGCATGAAAGGTGGTGTGCGCTCTCCGACAGCTGGTCATGATACATGTGAGCTTTCTTTAAAAAAGGGGGAGGAGAGAAAGAGAACTCCAAGAAGCTGCCAAATCCCACTTAATCTTGCATACTGGTTTTTAAGTATATGGGATTCAAGGCACTGAAACTCAAGTAAATCCCTAGCACCAACAAATAGCAGGTAGTTATGGGTAAAGTTTAAAGCAACCCAGAAAAAGTAGACACTTGAAAAAAAAATGAGTTTACTTTCATTGGCTGTTCCCCAAAGTAGCTCCAACCATAGTAAGTTACTATTTGTAGTAACTTACCTGGCACACACTTCAGCATTTCACAGATGAAGATAGGGGTGTTGCATGCATTCCCCAAAACTCACCCTAAATATTACTTCCCAACGCACTCCCATCTTTACTCTGTCTTCTTTATTAAATGAATATTATGACTCATTTATTTCACAGCATTTGTCTTGCATGTTTTAAAAGCCAAGAGAGGACTTTTTTCTTTAGGTAAAAGGTACTTTAGAAAAACAATTGGCCTGGGCATAGGCAAACTCTGGCCCTCCAGATGTTTGGGACTACAATTCCCATCATCCCTAGCTAACAGGACCAGTGGTCAGGGATGATGGGAATTGTAGTCCCAAACATCTGGAGGGCCACAGTTTGCCTATGCCTGGCCTACAGTCTGTTACTTTAGATGTTTTAGATGAACTTCCTTCCCCTGTATGCAAAAATGGTATGTGCACTACAAGGCACCTTAAGACTCATGACTGTAGATTTACATGTAGGTGTAAGAGAGAAAAGATGCATTTGCTTATCCTCCCACTCTAATATAATTTGAAGAAAATTATAAAAAGGCATTTTTCAGAAGCCAAATATACGATCAGTGATTTACTATGGTCAGGAACCAGAAAATAGAAACCATCTCTTACTAGATAGAGTCAGCAGCTGTATACGCACTAGGAGGGTCTAACCACATCTAATAACATTAGGTAACTAGCTATTTCAGTAAAAGGTTGCAGAGCCATGTCCATTTAGAATACCTAGAGTTGCCATACCACTAGACCTGACTGCAAACTTAGGACATTTTTATGAGTTTCCCAGCTCAGCTTGCATTAAAAAACATAAAACAAAAATTATATTGTGTGTCCTGCAAGTAGAAGTCTCAGGGTCATATGAAAAATTGATAATGGAATTTAAGAATTCTTTCTAGCACTGCTCTTAAAATTATACTATCTCTGTATATGTATATGTATACAGTCATACCTCGAGTTGAAGTAGCTTCAGGTTAAGCATTTTCAGGTTGCGCTCTGCGGTGACGGAGCGTGTTACTTCCGGGTTTCACCGCTCACGCATGCGCAGATGCTCTAAATGATGTCACGTGCATGTGTGGAAGTGGCGATCCGCAGACGCGGGTTGCGTTCACTTCAGGATGCGAACGGGGCTCTGCAACGGATCCTGTTCACATCCAGAGGTACCACTCTATGTGCACAGGACAGCTGTGTTTAACTCTTAAAGTTATCATCAGCTTATATTGCTAATTAATAAATTTGGGCTGGCAGAATTGGGTATGAATTTGCAATATCAAGCAGAGATCCAACCTCATCCAATGAAAAGAGATTGAAAATTCTGTTTTCCTGGAAATTATACCCCATCAAGACATCAAAACTCTGTCCAACACTTAATGTCAGGTGACATTATTTATAAAGTTAGCTCAACTGGGTACCATATTTATATCACTAACGCTTGCTCCTTACATTATAAATAGGGTACCAAGACAGTTCCCCTACATCACCTGCACACGTGGACATTCATCACCAGGAAGCTGCGCAGAGCCTGTGCACCGTTATAAAGCAACATGAAGCCTGAATCAAACTGGATCCAAATGCAAACTGCATTTAATCACAGATTTTTTTTCCCCCATAGGTGAAGTGGATTGAGTACTCCCAACTTTCCCCCTAAAAGCTCTCCATCACTTACATTTCTGCCCTGAATTAAAATAAAACAAAAATAAAAATTAGACTCAAGAACATATTCTCTACTGGAAACCGGGAAGAAAGCCGCTGACCTCTCTGCCTGCTATAATGTGAAGATTCTTCAGTCTGAAAAATTATTTATAGAGATTTTTTTTACTACCCTTGTATACTGCAATGTTATTTCCTTTTCCCACACACTAGCAAAGTCCATTTTCACAACTGCTATAAAGCGGCATGTTCACAGCTAGTAAAA
This sequence comes from Podarcis bocagei, assembly GCF_964188305.1. Lineage (NCBI taxonomy): Eukaryota > Metazoa > Chordata > Lepidosauria > Squamata > Lacertidae > Podarcis > Podarcis bocagei. Next base: position 12,454,401 of record NC_138140.1, read on the forward strand.
CAACTCCATAAATAGCCTCGCAAAGCTATAGCTGTCTCATATCCTTTCCTCAATAAAAGCAGAGGTGAACTGCTTATTTTCAGCAGCACACTATAAGAAGACAGAAGCATTATGACTGCTCATACATTCTGACTATCATTTGCCACAAGCTATATCTGTCAGTATTAAATAAAGCTGCATTATAAATGTAAACAAAACACCAACATCTACAAAATGAGCTGTTCGCCATTGCTCTAGGCATGAATTGAACCTGCTTATTGACTCCCATTCGCTCTTTTATTTATCCTTCTACACAGGAATGCACTTACTTTCTTCCCCACCCCTCCAACATACTAGCACCATGGTGGGTTTCAGGGGTGGTCACTTGTCGGCCACACAAGCAGACAGGTGTCAACCTTGGAGTTAATGAAAGTACCATTAGGTGGGGCAAACCACCACCACCACAGACACCACAGGACTCTTTATCAAGAGGGCTGATTTATTTTTTAAAAGGTTATATTCCAAGATCAAAAATGTAACATCATAAATAATTTGCAGGAGCAAGCCAAGAGAATTTATATTTATGAATGTTGAAAGGCTTGGAAGGGAGAGGTGGGGAGAGAGAAGTGGAGTGTAATTCATTGCTACTGAAACAATAATGCCGGTTTGAAAAGGAATTACATTCAGATATCAAATGACCAGGAATTTACTGTCAGAAGAGGCAGAAAGGTCCTTGGCTGCAGGAAGAGTCGTCATGGTGTTGGCACACTAATGAAAAGTGTGTTTTCCCCCAATCGGCATACGTAGTTCTAAGCGACTCCCTCTGAAGTTTCCAAAGCCATGAGAGCTGCTGCTCCAAGAACCAGAGTCTAACTTGGGTGCACAGAACTATTCAGAACCTGGCCATCATTCAAGTCTCCTATCCAGAAACATGCAATTTTTGCTTTGACTCTAGGGATAACTCAACCATACCCTCCTCATACCAACATTTGTGGCATTAACTTGGGGAAACAATTATTCTGAAATATCAAGAGGCTCTCATTGCCCTATGTCTGGCCCAAGAAACTTGAGTTTAAGTTGGTTTCACCAGAGGCAGGCTCTCCCAAAGGTAGACTTGCTGAACTGCCTAAAAACTTCAGACATTTAAGAACCTGAAATACCGTACATTTTAATCTGCACTGTGCAAGACTTGTTTCTTAAGATTTGATGCTGACTCCTAGGAACTCCCAGAGAGCAGGTGTGTGTTTTCCAGCACTGGGTTGAGGAGCACAGCACTCATGTCAAACAGTGTGCAGGTTGAGGTGTGAAGAAATGGAAAAGTGAGACAGGACTGAATATGTCCACTTGTTGTAAAGAGACTTAGAATCATAGAATCATAGAGTTGGAATAGACCACAAGGGCCATCGAGTCCAACCCCCTGCCAAGCAGGAAACACCATCAGAGCACTCCTGACATATGGTTGTCAAGCCTCTGCTTAAAGACCTCCAAGACTTGATTAGAGCATGTGCCTTGCTAGTACTCTAGGATCTCCGTGAAAATTTTTAAAGGAATTGAATGACCTTAGCCCATGTTCTCTTTCTAGGCAGAGACATCCACCCACACCCACACCCCTCTGAAGTATTGTACAAGCAAAAATCTATGGCCATGCCATATCACCCGTTTGATGAGGCAGATATTAATTATTCCTGCTTTCCAGTTTTAAGATAAGCTTGTGAACATGAAACTGGAATCTCACTTAGAGCTGCTGCTAAGCAATGCCTGGGCATGAGTTCACGATGTTTACAAAGAGCGGGGGGGGGGGAGAGAAGGAGCTGGATGTAATTAATGCATGAGACCTCCATTTAAATAAAGCAGCACTCAGCAGTAGCAAAAGAGTGGGGGAGTGAATCCCACGAGGGAGCGTACAACTTGATGGAGGCGTGAGAACCCTGGACCAAACCCCTTCCACCCAAGTCAGCAGGATTACTTGTACAAAGCAAATACTGAAAGCCTCCCCCTCTAAATCATTTCAATTCCTATTTCCAAGTATAATTTAATCTTTTTCAGCGACACTTGATGCTTACTTCATCACGGCATAATGACAGATTAAAAAGTTGTTGAATTAAATATTAAAGAGGACTTCAGGCAGTCCTGCATTTTTAAGGAATAACACAGATTGGAGATGAAATGAGAAGCCCAAATGCATATTTTATTCCAAAAAGGAAAGAATACACACACACATTTATATTTTCCTTCAGGCCACCTACTTTGTAATAAAACATAGGGCAGGTTTTTATTTAGCGGAAAGAAGTGGGATATAGTATTAGAAGATTCATATCATGGTAAACCAGTGGCATACAGCAACGTCAAAACTAATGGCTCCAGAGGATCAAGTGTTGTCTTTTGTTAAACAGATATACATGTGCATCTATACTGTACACACCTCCAGAGTTATTTACACACACACCCGCCCCCACTTTAGCACTCAGTGACATTCAGGCACAAAAAGTTTGTCTTGCAACAGCATTGTACATGTGACAGAAAAAAGAAATGTGGAATATTTTTAAAGTGTAAATCAATGAGAAGAAAATGATGGCCGACAACCCCTGAAAATTTTGTTCTAAGCCAAATGATGGATGGTGTATAGTCCTGACCATTTTCCGTGGGAAATCATAATGCAGAGCATGGCTTGATGAAGAAAACAGGCTGGGCTACAAGCAAGACTTGGCATGGTTTCACAACCCTTCCACTCCATTCTATGCACCTAGCACAACAATTAGAAGTTTTCCTCTTATTACGTGGAAATGCAGACGCGCCATTTTCTGAAGAACATTGATGGAACCTGATGTGACTTTCTGATATCACTCTGCACCCAGCTCCACATTGGGCTTCAACAATGGGGGGGGGGTAGCCCTCTCAAAAAAGAAAAAAAGATTGAGGGCGACCCAAGAGCCTCAGCCCCCAGGAGCCGGTGGCTATGTGCAAATTTATCCAGTAAGTTTCTATAAGGTGATGCATTTTTGAAGGGGATTATCTACAAATTGCCCTTCTCTTACCAAGCAGGCTGTGATCTGGTCCAGGGCTTTCTCAGTTGTGGCACATTTGAGAAGAATTCCCTGCCACTGGAGATGCCCCAGGCATCAATATTTTATTTCACTTTTGTCATCTGTTGAAGGTGTGCCTCTTCATGAAAGTTTTTGGGTCCTTTTGATGTTATTTAATTGGGATTTTATCAATGAGCTGATGAATAGTCTTTTGGAATGTACCACCCTGCTGCTGCTTAGACGTTATAAAATTGCTTTGGTGATTGAAATGCAGAATCTTGGTGATTTTTATATATAATCTTATTTTTAATGGTTGTTTTTGTTGTGTTTTCTATAAACTGCTCAACAATCTTGTATGGAGAGCAGTATATAAATGAGAATAGCAAATAAATACATTTGAGGGAGTTAATATACTATGGATGGTAGCTACTTAGGTAGCTGCTAATTCAAGTCAAAATTTACAACAGAAATAAAAAGTGTGTGTCTTTTTAAACCAAAATACTTCACCCACCATGCATAACAAAATATCGGCTCATATTTTCACACTCAATGAAATTAATGCATGTTAATGTACAATTAATTCCAATGGATGTATTACTCTGAGTAGAACTTAGTTGGACCATATTTCACTAAGTAAAACCAGAACAGATGTGAAATGCACAAAGCTAAGGCAACTCTCTCAATACTGAATTTTACTGCAAAATATTAAGAAGTACTTTGTACAGTCTTTAAAAAAGTAAAGGAGGTGGCACTGAAATGTATACTTTCTGAAGCTGATTTAAAAGATTCAAAACCACCACAAGGTAATGACCCTCCCCTAACAACCATTGATCTTATCTAACAGAATGCTCTTCCTCTGGATCTATGCCAATAACAGGGGCAGACTTTGGTAATCTTTTGTAATACAGCGCCCTGTGCATGCCCAAAATTTGGTGCCCCAAAATGGATCTTCTCAGTTTTGCACCCCCTTGGCTCAGCGCCCTGTGCAGGAGAACTGCTTGTACTGCCCTATATCCAGTGCTGCCAATGACGTCGTCATACTGGAGAAAGTGCTCTCCAAACATCAGTGGGGAGATAATGATTTTCTGGATTTTCTACTATAGCCCCAAGATCCACCAAAGTGAGATGGTGGAATTAATAGGTTAGAGGGCGAAGCCTGATGCAAAATGGAAGCTAATGGTAGAGTCAATTGCCTACTAGACACCATGAGCTTGACACTGGGATAAACTGCATACAAAAAGTATACAACTGAGTAGAACATATTGCATATTACAAATTCCAATACAAAACCCTAAAAAAGGGCCAGCAGAGCTGCAAAGAGACAACCAAAGGCAACCAATCTATAGCCATATTTTACTGAGGAGTAACACAAAGCCAACCAATAAGCAATTAGCCGAATGCCCACTGTGGCAGACGTGTTTTTTTATTTAAAAAATCATTTTGTTTGCTACAGTTAAATCCTTACCAATCAGCTCCAGAGTACCCAGTAGCTCTCCACTTAACTTGTACCCACCCCTGCTTTAAGACATGCCAGTGTTCACTGAATTCCTTTGTGAGCTATACATTAGCTATAAAAGCTGTGCAATAAGAGCCAATTTGTGTATTATCAGAGTGGTCTGGCTGATGCTTCCCTGTGGCTCCATCATATACCACACCAGCGCCATCTGTATGCAGGAAAGCAGTAGGGGTGGGGGGCCACACTAGTCGGGGGGACGGGACGACAGGCCTTCTTACAACCATGAATTAAGACATTTGTGTTCTTGCAGTCACACATCCATGATCCTGTTACTCTGAAGTAGCCTCACTGACTAGCTCAAAACTACTTTTGAATAACTGCCTGATTGATGACATTTTCCTATAGCGCTGAATATGACAAATACAAGAATTCATTTGCATAATTTAGAACAAGTAGAAGGTTTTTTTAAGTCCTGCTCAAAGGGGAACAGATTCTATTTTTTCTAATTATGTGCTAAACTATCAGAAAGAATGGAAGGCATTAAGCTGAAATAAGGCGGGGAAACAGATATTACTGAATAAACAAGTGTGTTCCATGTAAAGCTACTTAGTGTGCAGGATATAAAACACGGCAAGCACCAGCAGCCCAATACAAGCTTCCACAACCCTCAAAACATACCCAAGAGGTAATTGTCTCTCTATGTATCCACAAATCCGTTCTCTTATAGACCCCTACTGAGAAAGCAAGTCAGATGGGGGTAAGCATTTATATTTAATAAATATTATATTTGATCCATTTGTGATGGAGAAATAAGACTGAAATGTTCTGACTTCTCATTTTGTCCGGCACTGAACTTAGGGCCATGGAGACATTCCCTGCATCTCCTTCAGATGTCTTCAGTCAGAAGAAGTTAATAATAATAATAATAAGAATTGCAAAAATCCTAAATTTTTCATTTCATGTATTTATGTACTATGAAAAGTATCAGAAATTTGGTGATGGTAAACATTTACCAGTAAATGTTTAACATTTATGGAGTCCTGTAAAAACTCTGACATCTATCAGGCTAACATACAGCAAAGCATTTGGTTGTCTATAAACAGCCAAATTCCACCCTCAATCCCTTCATTTAGTAGTAATAAGTAAATGAAAACATCTAAAAATATTTTAATTTACACCAGCAGCAAATGCCAGACTTTTCCAACACTTACCACTGAGCATCATCTTGTTACTTCAACATGTTACTTCCATATTCTGTACTAATTTCAGATTACCACTCACACAACTGAAGAAGCCTCAAATAGCCACCCTATACTAAATGTGTGGTATTTTGGCTAAACAACTGGTTTGAAATTTAGCAGAGTCAGGGACATTCCTTGACATTTTTCAACTTCCCCTGCATTCTTTTGTAGCCAATCCATTTCAAAAGAGTCAGGGTGATTCCAGTTTTACAAAATGAGCCACTTATTGAAGTCAAATATGTGTCATTTAGTCAAATGTCCACCAAGGAGTAACACAGTATGCTTCAGCTCTGACCCTTGATCCTCTCCAACAGCTGTGGCTTTTAATCAACAAACCTACATTTACACTGCAGCAGGTAACAGGCTCCCTTGACCCATCCACCTTGCATCCATCGTACCACAAAGTGTGTCATTGTAATTGTAGGAAAGGTGTATTGATTTGTGGATTCTTTAAGTTTGTTGGCAAGAAAGGGAGAGGGGAAGAACAGTAGCCATCTTCCCACTGAACAGCTTCAATGATAGCTCTCACAGTCAACTTCTACAATTAGAGAGAGAGAGAGAGAGAGAGAGAGAGAGAGAGAGTGTGTGTGTGTGTGTGTTTAATACCAACAGGATCTCTGCTGTCAGAGCAAAGCCTTTGCCTTTAACTCATTAAGTCACCGAACAATGGGAGCCAACAAGCCTACAAGAGAAATGCCATTGTTCCTTCACTGGAATGTTGAGGGGGGGCACTCCCCTTTTGCCTCCATGTAAATGAACTTACTGCTCGCTCTATTCAAGCTTAGTCGGAGAGCTCCTCATTTGCTGCCTCTCCGGCTTGGCGACAGCATTTTCTCACCAGCCCTGACTGCATAATTAATGCAAATGCTGCCTTAGTGTCATGAGCCAGGCTCCTTTGGTTTACTTTGGTACGACACTTACAGAGGAATATTAACTAGAGAAAGGAGCATCACAACAGGGGTGGAAAATCAGCCTGTCAGGGACTCACTCCAAATGCCACTGAAAAGGAGAGCGCCTTCAAGACTGTTTCATCAAGGTGATTGAGAACAAAAACTACTGAGGAAAATTCAAGCTTACATTTATGAGCTTTTCCACATGCATTATTTATTATATCTCTTCTCTCTTCTCCCCCCCTTGCCCCCGCCAACCATGCCGCCAAACCTATAGGAACTATATTCCCAGACACATAGCCACACAACAATAGCCTGCAGAACCTCCAAGTTAAACAAACATCCTCTCTCTTAGCACGTAAACAAATAGTGTCAATTGCAGATAGTCGGAGAAAAAACTAGCTGGAAAAACAAATATACCGGTACCTTTACTTTACTACTGAAAGCTCAATTCTGTTTGCCATGTACCTCACTGCACCCTCAAAAGGGCCAACCTGCTAGAACTCAGTATTTTAATCTTGCGAAAAATTAGGCTTGCTATTCCCCACAGTGAAATGAAAAGGTAGCCGCATTTAGAGTACTTAACAATTAGCAGAGAAAATATTGTCACCTCTTATCTTTCTTTGTGCATTGAATGGCACAGTTTATCAAGGATCTTATAAATGTTATGGTTTTTCAAGCAGTTTAAAATAAAAGTGGTTTGTAAGCAATCTGCATTCACAATCTGAATTACAATGAATTGACAACTCGTTTCACACACACATACAACAAACAAACCCATACATACACATATAATGCAATCTCAATAAACCAACAAATGGGGAGACTACCTTACAATTATACGTGTTTGTGTGTGTATGCCTGAAAACATCTATCAGTTTGGTTAAATTGGTTGACATATATATCACCACTTAAAAGATGGATTTGCACGCTGATTTTCAAAAAGGAGCTGTCCCCTGGGATGTGATGCTCAGTGCTGATGATATTGCTGATCTAAACGAGCCATGAATGCATCTTGATACAGGCAACATTCCTAAAAGAGTTTACATTATTGGTCTGAATATTTTCTGGAGAGTAAATATTAGCTTCCCTGTATTTTTCTCATAAATGTGCAGAGCTTCTGCCAAAATTTAGCAGGACTAGGCCAACAGGTGTAGTAGCCCCACCCACTTACACCCAAAATCCCACTCATATTTGTGAGTCACATCTAGTTTGACTTCTGGACACATTGCAAATATTCCTTAGATTTGAGAATATTTGCAGGTTCAGAAACAAGCCCAATCATTCTGGAAGACAACTGTCTGAAGGCTGCCTTCACATTACAGCAGAAAATAGGAGGTCAAATACTGGCATGGGGTGGGGAGGAAAGAAAGGATACACTCTTGCTTCTGTAGGCAGGCTTTCCCTTGTCATACTGCTGCTTCATTTCCACTTGGCATTAACAATCTCACTAGTTGTGGTTCTGTCTTCCTTCCCATCTCAAGTGGTTACTGGATTTTGATTTAAATTAACACTAATGCTTTCATGAAACTGTCTAAATTCTGTAGCTTTTAAAACAAGGAGAAGTATTGAGGCACAAGGTAATAGAATCCACCAGCAAAATATTTAGATAATATTAGCAAGGAGATGATTCTATACACTATTTAAAAGTTGCCATTTCTCAATGCAGTCCTTCAAAGTTGTATTTTGTATGTCTCAAATTTTACCCTTTGAGGTGATTTACTGTCTTTTAAAAAAGAAGAAGCAATAGCAATTTCGTTTGCAAGTTTCTACAAGAGAGTGAAGCCACTGATTTCAAATGCTTGTAGCTGCCAAACTAGCTCTTAGTGAGAAAGGAAGGTGATTTGGTTGTGCAAGCATGCTAGGAATTCCTCCCCGCAAAGGGGTCAAATGCAGGCTACGGGACAGCCTTACACATCCCATGCTATTTGGCGATTGAGAACTATAGCCAACTGCACAGCTTCGGGGCTTTTAATTTAACACACGATAAGCAAACACACAAACACCATGAGGCTCCCCTAATAGCGTATATGCATACACCCAAACAGATCAAAATGAATGTGCCAATCAAACAGTTTATTTTCAAGGGGGGAAACAGCCTTGCAGGCAATTATTACAAATTAAAGGTATTATATCAAAGTCATTTTTAATATCTTAAAAATGAGTAACGATTCAGCAGATGCTAAATCATTTCCTCTACCAATACCCTTCTGCACAAGTTAAGTTTCTATACTGCCAGAGCAGGATGCAGCATTTGGGCTGGGTGGTTGTGAAGGGCAAGCCTTTCGTCAGAGAGAACATCTCACCCGTGGGTTAGGAGATCTTCATAAACATGTGCCTGGCCAGGGTGCTACTAATTTCACGTGTAGCTATAATGACACTTACTTTATTTTATTGGCAATAAGCACCAAAATCATTATGAAGATCAGTCTTCTCCCCCAGTCTGCTACAGGATTTTCATCCTTACATTCCTTTAGTCAACAAACAATGCACACAAAGGAGATGTTAAGGTGTTTGCTGCTCTGTGCCAAAGGCAGATCAGCCCACTTCGTGTATACATGGCAGGCAAACGAAAGTCAAAACACCAGCTTCAGAGGGCTAAGTTCGTGCAACGTAAGTGCCAGCAGCTCCACAGCTTCCATTTCAGCACAGTGCTAACAGGGCATTAATATTGTCATTTTCAACCTTGGGATCAGTACACAAACGTGTTGTAAAACGGGAGGAAATCCCCCTGCGATGTGAGTGCGAAACATGCAGCTCATTGATTTTCTTCTTGATAGTCTGCTATTAAACTGGCGAACACGCTGACCTTGTGTGCAAGGGGAGAGCGGTGTGTATGCAACATAAAGTTGAAAAACAGCTGCAGGAATGACTGTGTGAAACTGCAGCCTACCAGCCCCTTAAAATATAGACCCGGATTCCATAGTTTATTTTAAATTGGCAACCACAATTTAACAAGCTATTCTAACAAATGATTAGCATAGCATGTGCCTTTCTTAAGCCATCAATTATGACAAAGGGGTAACACAGGGCACAACTTAAGTGTCAAATTACAAGAAGCTATACAGGACCGCTTTCCAACACAGCCTTGTGTTTGCAGAGCAATTATTGCTTCCTTCCAGCTTTGAAATAAAAGCTGATGTCAAAATTCTAAACATTATATTCTCTGTGCTGGAGCTTTTGAGAAGGTGGAGAATTTTGTTTATAGTATATATATGCTTCTTGTCACTTAAAATTACATCAATATATGTATAATTATATCTATAGATATTTTATTATTGGAAATATGAGAGATTTAGGAGAAAATGATAAAAGGGGGAAACCTATTCCCTCCCCACCTCAACACAAAAAAATGTGCGTCTGTGCTTTGCTTCTGCAATAGTTTGAATATATTTTGATCTATTAAACAGAGCAAACAAGGAATCATTTTTTATGGATATCAGATGTGGATCTGTGTGAACATAAAAACTACAGGCAGGTCACAAAGATGCTCAGCTTATTTAGGAAGATTTAAATTGCAATCTTAAAAGTAAATCACTCAGATGACTTTTACTATCTCTATTAACAAAGGGAGGAAAAACAGAATCATTTATAATGCGGAACCTTCTTGTTCCCCTCCTTCCTTGCACAAAATTCTGTATTCCACAAAGGGGGGGGGGGCAAGAAATCCAGTTCTGAGCTATTTTGTTCTCTTCTGTCCTTCTGCCTGCATTTGCCTAAAGGCTCCCAACTAAATTACACTCCAAGTAAATGACTGTAATTTACCCGTTGAATTCCCTTGTTCGGGAAAGGAACACACAATACATTCCTGCGTTTCCTCGGCTCAAATTTACCATTCTGCATGTCAAGAACAATCCAGGGGCAGTAATTTGAAACTGTTTGAACCTTCAAATAAGGGAAATTAGAAATGTTTTGAGAGCCAAGATTTCCAGCGAGGAGATAAAACCTGATAAAAATCTGTAACAGTTCAATTCCTTCTGCTTTAGATTTCTAAACAGGACATTAAATGTACGGTTAAGCCAGTGGCTAGAGCACACACAAGTGCTACAGTGAAGAAGGGTATTAAAAGCGAAAACATGGAAATATTTATTGCACTGCGGAGTGATTACTTTTTTTTTTTAAGACATGATAAAAATGCAGAGGAAAGCGTGACCTAGAGGATTATGCTACTAATTCAAAACTTTGAAAATATTTATTTGAGCAATCACAGAATTTAAAGCTAAATACAGAGGGGTGATAACCACTTTGAAAATAATAGTAATAAAAATGTTCTTTAGACCAGGCTAAAGGATGAAAATCAGAACTGAGGATGCATACATATGATGAATTAGCACAGAAGGGCTTTGGCCGTGCAACTGGTCTTTATGCTGAAGATCGCTAGTAATAACCCACAGAAGTATCGGTACTTCCCGCATGACATTACAGCGCACAAACACACTACAGTTAAAGCACACACTCAATAACCAAAACAGCCTATTTTGCTCAGTCTAAAAGCAGCCTTTCATACAGCAAAACTGTTATAAATCCTCATTATCCTAAATAAAATTACAGCACTTTAAACATATCCAGGGAGAACATTTGCTCCTCTAAACAACCACCTTAGCGAGTAATAGGAAGCAATATGGTTGCACTTGTGTCACAGTTGGAAGTCTTTTTAAACTGTCGCCCTGCTAGCAAACCAATTCTACATATTAAAATGAATGGATTGCTTATTTCAGAGGAGGAAGGGGGTAGAAATCATTTATAAAATCAAGACTCTTATTAAGATACTGTGACTTATTTCTACTCCAAACTGCAGGTGAAGTAGATAAATGCAGCCACCACTGTACATCCAAAATGTCTCCTGTCTGTGTCACAATTTTCTATTTCGAATGAGTCATTCATCTGCACAAGTAAATTAAACATTGATCCAGAGTCTATACAGGTGAAGTTTTACACATTTTGAAAATATACGCCTGCTAGAGACACCACAGAATGATAACAAATTCTTGACTGCTATATAAGAACAGGATCCGTGCCCTGACAGCACAGGCCTCCTTATGAACTTACATTATAAAACTCTATATATTTTGGATGCTGTAGAGTCCAGAGTGCCCAAAATATACAGTCCTTGCTATGGGCAGGATGACTGCATATTTACAGAGTATAACTTCACATCTGACATATCTGACATATCTGACAAGGATTAGGGAGTTGAAAATAAAAAGACGCACTGTATTCAGTGAAACAAGTGTACTCGTAGCATTGTAAAGAAAAAAACTCCTGACATCCTGCAAGTTCCACAGAGAAGCTGAGAACCATAGAATCATAGCTCTTTGTAAAGTATCAACTTCAAAATAAGGATCTTGCTATATGCTAGGGTTCAGTAACTGAGGTGCAGGGCTTTGTGATGAAGTCTATCCCGGAGCGCTTGCACTGCCTTTCTAAAGCTGAGTGATCCCCAGGGATTGTCACCATCCCAGAGCAAAGGCCAAGTAAACGAGGCATGGGGCTATTGGGAAGGCAGTATGAGGGCTTCGGCAGCATCCCAGAGCCCTCATGCCCCTTCCTAAATCAAGGTGCTGGGCTTTGGAAGGAGGCCTGAGGGCTCAGAAAGTACCCCAGAGCCCTCATGCTGCCTTCCCAAAGCAGCACCAGATTTAAGGCAGTTCCTGCACAGGACTCCAAGATGAAGTAGTGCATCATCACCATCATCCCTATAGTTATACGGCTCCCTACTGAGAAATCCATTTTTAAAAAAACTGTACCAAAATGAATTATTGTGAAAATTTCCGCTCTCCTTTCCCAACAGGTGGGCGGGATTTGCAACACCGAGCAGACTTACCTGGTCAGGTGCCTCCCACCTGCGTAGGGTGGCCATCGTCCCGCCCCCAGCCTTGGAGGACAATGAACTGCTGGCTGGGGGTAGGGCGAGGGCCATGTGAAATGAGGCTTTGTTTCCTCCTCTTCCAGGTTCACCCATCCAACCCTCCCAAATTAATAATATTTTTTTGCAGCCTAATATTTTGCATTCCAGGTCAGCAGGCGCTGCTATGGTCTTAAGATAGTTGCTGTATACAGAACTGGGAAGGAATTTTCCATGCATTGGGAGGTTTTGCCTTCCCCGTAGCATTTCGTCACAACTTTGGCGGTTTTTAGGCCTTGGCAAGGTATCCTTTAGTCTATCTTCAAGTTTGGGGGGGAAGCATTTCATGCACACACCCCACGCGGCGGCATTTGCAGGGCCCGTTAAAGAGTCAATTGCGGGATTCCCGGGCCATAGAGCAGCGGCATGTAGGTCAAACTCCCAGACGAGGTAAAGTGGAAGGGCACACTGTGTAAGTCTGTGCTTTACATGCCCTCCCACTGCACCTCATTGCCCTGCACTTCCTCAGTTCCAGTTGGGCTGAGAGGGTTACATGCCAAGGCCTATGCCAAGTTTCCCACATTCTGAAGTTGAATAAAGTTGTGGCCAATTTGAACCCATACTTTGGTCTCTCATCTCATTCTTGGGGGGGGGTAGGCTCCATGGGCAGGGTTCAGCATGTGTGCTTGCAATAAGAAATGAGAGTGACACCAAATGTTGTTTCACTCATATTACTCACTCACTTACTCACATTACCAAAGTTTGCCTCTGTCCGAAGTTTAGTAACTGAGGCAGGGGGCTTTGGGAAGGAGGTACGATGGCTCTGACAGTGTCCCAGAGCCATCCTGAAAAACTAAGTACATAAATGAGTGCTGTGCTTGGCAGTATCTCAGAACCCTCTCAATGCCTTTCCAAAGCAGTGTTGGATTTAAGGAGGTGCAGGCGGTTTTCCCGCATAGGGTGCCAAGCCAACAGGGACAAAATAAATAATAACAATACCATAAAACATATTGGGGGAAGGAGATTTTATCCTCACTCAGGGGATCAGGGCATTATATCACCAAAGAAAAAAAGCCCACCCCTGCTCAATGCTGCTCAGTAACTCAGTAACGGGGCTTCGCGGAAGAAGGTCCTGGGCTTGGCAGCATCCCAGAGCCCTTGCTCCACCCTCCCAAAGCCAGCCAGCTCATTTACCACACCCCTCATGCTGCCTTCCTAAAGCCGAATAAGAGAAGTGCTGGGCTTTGGGGTTTAGGCAGTCCCAAAGCCCACCCACCCACTTTCCTTGGTAAGCAAGGAAAATCCATTGGATACACTGGTGGTGGGGGATTAATGGAGAGCGGACAACCATGGATTTCCCCAGTTCTCCATGTATTCATTGATTTCCCTCCATCCGTGTAAGGTTGTGATTGAAAGCCAGCACAAGTTGTGGGCTTACTGTACCACACTTGCTGTCCAGCTATGTTTCACTGTGTGTGGATACTTTTCTCCTGAAATCCTAAGAGTCAGAAATGAGGCTGAAGATTTCCTGGTAGAGCTTCTGTGTTCTATATAGATTTCTCCCTTCCCTAGATGAGCAAATAGATCATTAAATCAGGCAAAAATAGTGTAACAATTAAGCAGTTATGCATACATGAGCATAGTGGGGGGGGGGGGAGAGAGAACTCCCTCCCGATAAAAAATACTTAACAGACCAATTACATCACATATAGCTCAGTTCTGTCCCATCCCCCCAACAAAAATCCTGGCTATGCCCATGTATGCATACAGAGTAAGCTTGCTTAATTCATACAAGGCAGAGAATTTGGCTTTCCTTGTTTCAGGATTTTAAATACAACTCTAAATGTAACCTCTAAATGTAAATGTGGTTGTTCTCCAAATGCTTTTCAATCGTAACCTTTTCTTTTATAATTAAGAACTAGTGCACAATACTGCTTTTCCCCTCTTCCCTCCTGATCCATTTTCCTTTTGTGTTGTTTCTTTTAGATATTAAATCAGAAGGGATGGTATTATTTTATTACAGATCTTTGTAATCTACTTCTAGGAGTCTTTTTGGCTGATAAGGAGAATGGAAAACCTTCAACTAAATAATACATTTTAAAAGGTAAGCTACATATTTTCTCACTGTATGTGAGAACGCTGTTTACTGAACCTCCCCTAAAAAGTGATTCCTCTTTAGCTTCTGCAAATGCTGCTCCTATTTGCAAATGTTCATCCTCATGCTCAACTATTTTCTTAACACATATCTGTATTTTTCAGGCTGCCTGCAACATCTCCTAAGTAAAAATACTCCTCAGCAGATCATTTGTTTGCATTGTCGATTCAAAGACTCAGTTGCACACACCTTCAAACCACTGAGGAAATTATAGGAACCCTGCAATTTGGTGAGACTGTGCAACTCCCACCCCTATAAGCTCCTGCATTACCAGCTGCTTTGCTAAAGGTTTTGTTAATACTAATATACCCTTCTCAACATTTGTTCCATGCAGGACTCTTCTTGGCACTATCATGCCCCACTTGGAAAGCAACCCTATTCCTGGAATGCATTTAACCACAGGGTTGGGGCCTGGCAAAAATATTTTCAGTAGGTTATCCAAAATGTCTTCCCATCTGTCCCCACAAGCACACTGGCCAATGAAGACAGCAAGGCAATTAGTATCAAAACAGATCCATTAATTCCTGTAGATCTGTGTCTACAGCACGTTCCTGTTTTCATCCTTTATCATTCCCACCACATCTTCCCACACCTCCTTTTCCAAAATATTTTTAACACACTTTCATACACACACACACACACACACACACACACACTTCTCAGATTCCACACGAAAGGCAAAACAGGGCATTTCTGCAAAAGGATCTGAAAAAGTATGTATTTGAAATCTCCAGATTTGAAAGATGAGTGAAAATACTATCATCGTACATTTGATCAGTGCTTTTTTCAGGGGGTAATCAAGGGCACACAGTACCGGTACCTCTTTTTGTTGTTAAAAAGTGTGGCACTTACGGTAACAACTTTATGGTGAGTACTGGCACCTATTTTTCCAGAAAAAAAGCACTGTGTTTGGGTTTTTTATGGCACTTCCCTATATTTTGTAATACTGTACTCAGAAGTGACTCCAAAGCCACAAAATGTTTCTACATGGCAGCTTACAGTAGAATCAGTGCTGCTTATGCACACCAGTTTTGCAGTGTCCACGCAACACTGTCATCTTCAAAGTGCTGCTCCAAATTTATTTACTTGCATGTATAAACAGGAAGAAATCTATAATAAATTGCTATGTGGAAAGTGCCCTAAAACATGCTACTGGTTTGTTCGTTTTGAAAATACTCATAAAAGGGAGGCCACTATATGAAGCACATCAACATCCAAAATCACATATAAAGAACCCCCAAAGCCTGACATTATGATGAAAGGGAAGCCTTATGCTTCACAAACCTCCTTCCATGTTAGCTTGTCTCTCCCATGGGAAAGCATCCATATCTTTAACATTTAACAGAAGAATTGGCCATAAAAAGTCGCCAAACATATTTATTTAAGAAAATGCTTTTCATTGTTTCTGCGTTGCGGTGCAGGGAAGTGTGTAAATTTCTAGTAAGGTTGTTTCTGTAAATTCAAAAATCTAGATTGATAATTCAGAAAGGTGGAGATTAAGCCCAACAGCCAGTGGATCTTTGCAGAAAATACATCACAGCTTTTCAGCTTCTCCCCCACTCCTACCCCGCTCCACAAAAAGTGGTTTTATCAAGCCAAGAACAATTACACTCTTTTGAATTATGACACCCAATAAACGTAGACTATGGCCATATGCAACAAAATATTTTGGCACTTAAAACTAAAAAAAAACCCCTACAAAAAAAACTCTTGGCGACAATTCCAGATTGCCACAGAAGCCGAACACTCAGGTCCCACTCAAGGCTGCCAATCGGAATGCCAAAAGCAGCTGAACGCGGCTCATCCGAGGAATGTTGTCAGTGAGTGGCACACGCACACAGCCCCCGATCCTCTCTTCACAGGCATGGTCTTCTCCAGCTGCAGCTTAATTTCCTGTGACTTGCCTAATTACTGTAATTAAGGATTAATTGCCATTAATTATTCACACATAAGCTCATCGCAAATCATGGGGTAAATGTCTTATGAAAGCTGCCATACAAGCCATGTATAAACACACTGGGATGCTCCAGGCAGGAGGATCTATCACTCAGCCCCGAAGCAAATCTCGGTGCTTCTCTTACAAAAACAGCTATAACTCTTAGAAACTCGACAGCCTTTGCAGGTAAAGCATTAGGTTACAAAGCATGTTTTCCTGTGGAAGCCACAACGGTTTTTATTAGTACTATAAATGCTGTTTTATCTTTCCAACTGCTATTTTTATGTTTCCATTTTTATTCTACAGTGTTCAGTTTAGGACAAGTGTTTGCTACAAGGAGGAATGTTTGAGTTGCTCACACACCTCCATACTCCACCCACCCCTTGCCTTGCTCAGTGGTGTGAAATAGACGTGCTGATCTCAGTCACATGGTTTCATATTATAAACCTCTTTGAGCTAAATGGTAGCCACCAGACCAGAAAGAACTGGATTTTTTAAAAGTCCCTCATAAGCTCAGGTATACATCAGTGGTAACTGAATCGCTGTACCCAAAACAGACTCCCATAAAATGAGTGTGGTGGGTGTCTGTGTGTACACACTCATACATGGCTTTTTCACAAACTTGTGTACTGCTGTACAGGACCCGCCTGCCTTTGTAAGACCCTCACATGGTCCTAACTGCTCCAGTATCTCCCAGTGTTGTCTAAGGTTGGAATAAACCCTAGCCAGACCATGTTCACTGGGAGCACTCTGAGGTGCTGAACTGATCAGTTCTGCAATTATCCCTGATATGGCGATACCAGATATAGCAAGTTCTGCCAAGAATATACCTACTGCAACCACCTCACATGTGACACTAACTGCCACCCCCTTGCCTTGAAGGAAGCCCCAGGCACTTATTTATTATTTATTTCATTTATTAACATCTCAAAGCAATTTAACAATAAAAAACAAGCAAATCATATTTTAAAATAATTTAAAGATGCAGATGCAGACTAGAGCAAAAATCTCCACATAAAAGGCTTTTTGGAAAAAGGTCTTCAACAGGCACCAAAAATGATAACACAGATGGTGCCTATCTGATTATGGAATGAGAGGGGAGTCGCAAAGGGTAGGTGCTGCCACACTAAAGGCCTGATTCCTACATTGTATCGTACAATACAAATTTTCAATGGTTTGTGCCTCAACTATTTAAAAGCAGAAAAAGGGCTTTAACCAAAACATTCAGATATATATTTGCATTTTAAAATTTGTTGTACAATATGTGATCAGCAGTTTAAAATTATTTCAAGAGTTTGTGGAGTATGAATCAGCTGGTTATTACAAAGTACATAGTGTCTTAGCATTTCTAGGGGGTGCATGCAGTTCACCTGGGGTACAAGTTTATCAGGTCTCACCCTTGCTCTATTCTCAACTCATATTAGTGTCCACTTAACACTACCTGCCAATAAAATGTTTCCTGGGCAATAGGTAGCAGCAGGCAAGTTGTCTGCAAAAGAGCGTGTTTGCCATAACTTTACAAGTAATCTTAATGTTCCCCAAAACATGGTTTGAAAACAACTTTTCTATTACACTACATTAACTTGAACCTTATATTTCCACTGGGGTGGACTTCATATTTTTGAATTATGTCATCCATATATTTCTCTTTTCCTCCTTCTCCCCCTCCCCCTCCTCCTCAAAAACTAAACTAAACTAAATACAAAAGAAAAGTCTCTCTCTCTCTCTCTCTCTCTCATACGCACACCTTTTTACTACTACCAGGTTTCAATAACTGTACAAATTCAATTTAACAAAAGAATAAAGTGCTGCATGGAAGCTTGAGGGGAGGAGGAGACCCTATATCATTGCTATGCATTAGCACTGAAACAGTGCCCCAGGAAATTTAAATGTAAGCAGGCAGAATGTCGTTCTAATTGTTATGTTAGTACCTTCTGCAGCAAATTAATGCATGAAACATTTTCATTTTGGTACATAAGTTTGCGCGTGTCTGAGTTAAACATTTATGTTAATGGGCCTTCTGGCAACTCCGCAACATTTCAAATACTCTTGTAGAACAGCTTCTTCTCTAAAGATATCAATTAGCCATTTCCTCCTCCTCTCCACCCATCCCCCAACACCTCTCAGTATTTTCTACCTGATCCAGAGGCCCATGCCATGCAGGGGGGGAAACCTATTTCACGGTTTTAAAAGCCCTGATGCTTGGGTAGTTACAAACCTCAAACCGTGTATGTGATGAGGCACCAATTAAACATGCATCACCACTAGCAATGTAATCTGTATTGTTAAATAAAAGAGGGGGGGGGGGACAACAACAGCAGCAGAAAGTCATACGAGTATTAGGCATATGTTCAGATCAAAACATACCAGTGAATAAACAGGCCAATTTGCACTCTGCACACTTGCACATTTATTTCCAGTGAGTCCAAGTAAGACATGCTAGAAGGTGTTTCTTGAGACTACATTGTGCAAGTTACATCAACGGACAATATGGTAACATAAGCAGAGTGTGATGCTACTCTTTTCTCCTGTGCTCTATATTGAAACTGCACTACAAGAGATTCTGACTGTCAATAGCAAATGGAAGAGAAAGCAGAAGGACCTAGAGAAAGTAAAAGTAAATGAGAAAGCGGGTCCTAGAAAAGCAGTCAGCTGAGTGTTGAGAATGCATTTTAAAAGAAAATAAAAAATTAAGGTATTTATTTAAAAACATTTCTAAGTGAAGTACTTTAAAATTTCTAAGCAGTACACAAAAAATACAAAATAAAAATAAAGACAGAATTCAGTAACAACCAAGTCATGTCTTGTGGGACAGAGAAATCCTGGGCAAAAAGATGTGTCTTTACAAGACATCTGAAGCAACTGATGTATACGGCAAAAGGAAGAGCATTCCACAATGCAGGAGCAATGGCACAAAATGGCATTTTTCTGACTCAACACCCTGTGATATTCTGTAGGGTGAGGTGTAATGAATAAACTTTGCTCATGTGATATGTGTGATTTAACAGGCAGAACATCAGGTAATATAGTTTCAAGTTGTTCAGGGGTTTATTTGTTAGTAACAAATCTTTGAATGTGGCCTGGTAGCTGATCAGCAGCCAGTGCAGTTCCTTCAGCACAAGAATAGTATGTACACATCCAAGTGCTCCGGTCAACAATATGGCCACAGCATTTTGCACCGACTGTAGCTTCCAGATCAGTCACAAGAGAAACTTTTCACAGAGCATATTACTATACTCCAACTGACAGGTTACCAGTGCATGGAATCATGGTGGCCAAGCTACTCCTGTCTAGGAAACAGTACAATTTGGGTACCAACCTATGCTGATAATAGGCACTGGTCACTAGGGAGGTTACATGGGCCTTCAGTGAC
The DNA here is from genome assembly GCF_964188305.1 of Podarcis bocagei. Taxonomy (NCBI): domain Eukaryota; kingdom Metazoa; phylum Chordata; class Lepidosauria; order Squamata; family Lacertidae; genus Podarcis; species Podarcis bocagei. Next base: position 12,474,299 of record NC_138140.1, read on the forward strand.
AAAAATGGATATAGGAGCATCCTCAGATACTTGTTCCTTCTGAGACAAAGCCACCCTGTCTAGAACTGGTATACTCCCCAAATCCTGGACCTGGGGACTGCTCACCCATAGTCTCCCTTCTACCAGAAGTCAATGTCAATTTGCTGGTCCCTCATCCAGCCATCACTGCATCCAGGCACCAGTTCAAAACAATCACAGCCTCTCCTGATTCAAATGAAACAAGAGAAACAAGGTATCATGATGAAACAAGGTATCATCAACATAGGGATGATACTGTGCCCCCATCACCTAATGACTGCTCCCAGATCCCAGTCTTTATACAGATAGTAACCAGAACTGGAGACAAAACAGTGCTGTGGCAACCACAGCACCAGAACCAGAGTGCAGACGAATGATCCTCCAACCATGTTTTCTGAACCTGGGCCCATAAGTAGGAGTGAAACCACTGTAACAAACTGCCACCAGCTCCAAGTCACAGAGACAGTTCAAGAAGATACCTTGGTCAACTGCATTGAAAGCCGCTTGTGAGATCAAGCAGCAGCAACAGGTGTGACCTCCTCCTGTCCCTCATCCAAAGTAGGCTATCATTCAGTGATAGTCTAGCCCAGTTCTGTCCCAAAACCAGGTTGGAAGCCAGAATAAAATGGGTCAAGATAATCAGCTTCTTCCAAGAGCCTCTGCAGCTGGACTACCACCATCCTTTCAAGTACCTTATAAGGAAAAGGGGGGTAAGCAGTAGTTGTCAAAGTACCTCAATCTCTAGGGAGTGCTTTTTTAAAAATAGTGGCTGTGCTAGTGCCTTCTTCAAAGTGTTAGGCACCACTTTCTTGTGCAAATATGTGTTAACCACTTCCTGGACATTGAGGATTGATTGTTGTAATCAATCAATTAAAGGTTGAAGCCCTGCTAAAAATCTGAGTACAAGGGGATGAACAGAAGAGAGTGAAGAAATTCCGCCTGAGGCTCTCCCACTCTCATATGCCTCAGTGTGGCTTCTAAGTCTCTTTCCATCCTTCCCCCAAACTCCATGCAATTCTATCTAAATGTTGTTGTCTTCACTGCAAATGAGTAACACACTGAGAACAGCTAGCTTTGGAAGATTTGGGGTCAGGGGAAAGATATGGTGGAAAAGGGAAGAGCTTCTTTCCCCCTAAAGAAGAAATAGCTACAGAAAAGGGGATAGCTCAGCAAAATTAAATTACTACAAACACTTCTCCTCGACGCTACCCCAAGTCACAGCAGCTGTAATTTGCCACCTGGGCTTTATAGATTGCTCTACACAGGCAGCAAGCAAATGGGTGACACCTAGATATGTGAACACCTCCTATTTCTTTCTTCCTCATCCCCCACCCTCTAAACGCCTCACCATCAATGTCATCTAATTGATACTTCCTCCATTTTTTTGTCACCTTGCTGCTTAAAGCAGCTGCCAAGCTCTGCTGTGTCACTTTCCATTTATGGACTCCCAACTCCCTTGATCTGAGTAATTAGGGTTTATGTGTTAATTGGAGTAAATACAAAGATGGGAGTCACAGGCATAAATTTCCAAAGCTGCAGCTATAAATTGAGGGGCTGATAAGCAAAAAGAAGAAGCAGTCTTCATAGAACAAGTGTCAGCTTTGTTTTTAAATTGCTGGCAGTGAAGGAGCTATGACCACCACTCTCCAGAAAGGAAGATGCACGTCAAAAAGAAATTGTTGTGCGCAGGAAAGAATTGTGAGATGAACGAAGCCCACAGAGAGTTTGTTTCCTATTTTAGCAACCAGTGTCCTACAGACCATGTATGTCCCCAACATCCAGAACTATCTTGGTTCTTGACCATGGGGATCAGATATATGTTAAAAATGTGGTCAGTGGCATGAATTATGTTCAAATCAAAACAAACCACCTGGTCAAGAAGCCTGTCCTGGGATTGCAATGGGTGCATTCCAGTGAAGCCAATTTCAATTTCTGCCATAAGATGCTGTATTTTACAACATTTCAAAAACTGCAATTTGTCCAAAGCACGGCTTTACAATGGTAGTAAGAACAAGGGGGCCAGCACATGTGTTAAACCAAGTTCGTACTGGTTTAAAGTTGTTTTAGCTTTTAAAGTCTTTAATAGTCTTAAATATGGATGGTTGAACTGTATCCCTCAAGATGTTGCTGGATGGAGTTCAACAACATCTGGATGGCTACAGGTTAACCACGCCTAATTTAGGATCAGTTTACTTGAAGGACCACTTATGTCCATATAAGCCTAATCAACCTTTATGACTGGCTTCCAAGTCTCTCCTCCCTGGCATGTTATCAGAAAAGAGCAGATTAGCAGGTACCAGGGACAGGACTTTTCTGTGGTGGGTTCACAGCTGTGGAATTCCCTTTCAGAAGAGTTCTGTTAAGGTCTCCTAAGGTTCTGAAGATATGTTTACAATGGAAGGTTTTTTATGAATGATTTTCTGCTAGGCCCTGAACATGTGATCATACAGACATGTGCATGTTAAACAAACAAACAAACAAACAAACAAACAAACAAACAAACAAACCACCTTGGAATAATGCTAAAAGGCAGGGTACAGATAATTAAAACAAACAAATAAAGGATTCTTCCTGGGCCCAGTTTCTTCTGATAATCCTACTATTAACTACAGAGTTGACTCTCCTATGAAAATGCCACTTGAAAAATGATCACAGATGCTGTCAAATCCAATTCAGCTTTCTTGAAAACACTTACACAAGCAGTTCAGAATAGCACTGTATGCCACATTATGTTTATCTTGGTGGAGCTGTGCTGCTGTTCCCTTTGTCAAAGTAGGGGGATGGAAAGAAAAACATGGTTTTGGTCCCCATTCAGACACGAAAACAAGACTGGTTTACTCTAATGTGCTCTCCAAGGGGCTGTCTTTGAAAAGTGCTCAGAAACTTCAACTGGCTCAAAGAGCTGCAGGAAGACTGTTGACTGGCTCTGGTTATAGGGAGCATACAACTCCCTTGCTACAACAGCTCCACTGGCTACCAACTATCCTGCGCTTTTGGCAGTCCCACCACCTTCACAGGCACCAATAAATCATAGGTCACCTTCATATCCACATATGTTAATGTGTGATATGTTGGTGGTTAAATTGTCACCCTGTGTAAAAATCCATGAAAACTCATGTCTTGTTCTTGTGGTGGTGGAATGTACCACATCTGTGATTTGTCGTTTGTAGTCTACCAAAGTAAGCTTTACTTATAGATTGTATGTTTTGGATACTCCATGTAAAGGAATGCAAATTCAAGAAGATTCGTCTTAATTTTACTGGAAAAGTAAAGTGTGTGTGAATGTCTGAATATGCTCTTTCTAGAAAGAAGAAAGAGAAGAACTATTAGTGGTACCCACAACACTCTCTCAACATTTCAAATGCACCTAATGACCCCTCTAATGACCACCAAATTGGGTGTTTATGTGTTTCCCAGGTTCCTGTGCTTAGGGGAAGGAGGAGAGGGTAGTCTCAAAATACTGCACATGATTTCACTCAACAAGTGACTATCTGCACTACTTAACACTCTGTTTATATAAGCCATGAATAGGGAGTCTACTCCAGCTGCTCAGAGTGAGGTTATTGTGTGTCAAACATTTTATTCGCAAGTTAAGCAAGCCACCAATTGGACCAGAGCTCCAGCACTGCAGGAAGCAGGCCCTGGGGTACGCCTGGACATCCTTCCACCATTAGGAAATAAAAGCCCAGCTTGGGTACTCGCAAAGGAGAGCTCGGCTTCCAGTTAATATCACAGAATCTTGGTGAAAGCAATACCTCTGAAAAATGTAACTTCCTTGACAGAAATGCTATTATTGTTGAAATATGTGACTAAATGTTACACAGTAAAAACATTTTCCCACTTGAATTAATTACATTTGACTGTATCCTGTTCTCTCTCTCTCTTCCACCCCAATTTTCCAAGGCAAAAGCTTTTTGTCCAGCCATATAGGCCTTCTACCCCTAAGCTGATATGAAATTTAGTAAGCCTCGTTTATCCTGAAATTTATAATTCAACAGATGCTTTTGCTTGTGCCTGATTGCAACTACAAACACAGGGAAATAATGGTTTATATTGCTGGAATGGAGGAAACAAAATCTCTTAGTATTTACTGGGGAGGGAGGGAGGGAGGGAGGGGGAGAGGGAGAGAGAGAGAGAGAGATGAGATGAGAAACAGACCCAAATCCCAAATCCCTCTTCTTGAGCACTATGCTATGAATGACTCCAAAATACACAAACGCACAAATTTCAGCCTTGATGCAACTTTGACAGCACAACAGTAGTGTGACATAATACATTTTTTTTTTTAATGAAAGCATTCTGACTAATCTATACGAATTAACAGATGTCCTTTGGAAAGTGTATGAAACAAAGAATGCAGATGCGAACATCACCCACGTCCAAATTAGCTGATTGCTGGGATCCTTTTAAGACCCATCTGAGCTTGGCTCTAACCTCAAGTCTACCTTTCAACTTGCAAATGACAGTGTCACCAAACACTGTCCTTCCATCAATCATGACAGGCCATGAATATACAAAAGGCAGCTGAGAAGCCAGTTACCTCCTGCAGTTCCACTTGGCCTAATTATCCAAGCCCTTTTTGTTACTGTCAGGAATGGTGCACACCCAGTCAGCTGCTGGGCAGCCTCAGGCCTCATCAAGGGAGGGTTTGTGGACCAACACACTCATAGATGCCGAATGCAATTCCGGTGTAAGTACCAAATGTTATAGTTTATATTCATCACAAAGGAGGGGAAATATCTCCCCCTCTGTCTTTCAAAGTGCTCATCAGTTCCCATTTTCAGAAACCACCCACATGCCCCCCCCCCAGACACTGTCATTTTGCAGTGTTCATGGCCAGCTGAGTGATTCAATATCCACCCTGATGTGCTGTTTAACGTCATAAGAAAAGTCCAGCTGGATTGCACCATCATCCTTTCTCCCCCACACTGGTCAACCACTCCACACTGGTATTCAATAGAATATTGCTCCTAAACATAAAGATTGAATTTTAACAACTTTAAACAACTAAAACACAAACAAGGTTGTCTTCATGGGAAGGCCATTGTTCATTCTCAAAGTAGGCCTTCCTGTGGCAGATAGAACTCTATTCCCATTACCTTCCTGGATCCTATGCACATTCGATTTCTGTAGAGTTGTTTCTAGCAGTATTTGTAACTGAGCTTCTGAGCTCTGGATTAACCATCTGTAGTAACCAATGTCAAACTGCAAAACGAGGATTCAGTTTTTTTAAAAGGTTCAAAAGGAGAACTAGGAGCTCTGCTATGAACTGAGGCAACATCTATTTTCATAGATATGGGATGAATCTGCTTAACAGTTACAAGACATCAAAGGGGCACAATAGATAGGACAACAACATGTCTCACTTTTAATTATGCAAGTATGATTCTTAAAGCAACATCTTTCAAACTGCAGGATATAAAACTAAAGCTAGAGCAGGGGTAGCCAATATAGTGCCTTCCATATGTTGTTGGTCTCCGCCTCCCACCAGAAAGCATGATGAATGCTCAGAGGTGATAGGAGATAGAGTCCAGGAATTCTTAGGGGCACCATGCTGGATACTTCTTGACTATCAACTTAGTAATGGACACACTAGTTTTATTACTATATTCTCAGAAACAATCCAAGACTTGATAATATTAATTACCATCTAACATGCAGAACAGTATTCAGTGCTTTTATGTACACAATGGACAAATAATATGAAGCATCACTGAAATGTAATATTAAATATTTACAGACTATTTAAACTGAAGGGAATATTTTAAAATCTTAGGACATTTTAGTGACCCTCTTATAATAAAGGCCAGGAATAGGCACAATATTTTATAAAATGAACAAATGTGTGCAACTGAATTGTTTTCTGTGTCATTTCTTTTAGATTGTGAGCCTGAAGGCAAGGACTATCTTTATCATTGATATTTAAAAGCACTCTGGAAGCCTTTTTCTGCTAAAAAGTGGGGTAAAATTGTTCGAAATAAATAATAAATAATAAATAATAAAATAAAATTAACTTTACTATCAAGGCAACCTACATAAATTTGCCTGAAAATGAATTCATGCTTGCAAATCAATGGATAGGAACAACTACTGCAGCAGAGGTAACTTGGGGGAGGGAGGCTAATAGGTGAACAAACAAGTGGATAACTAGGATGGGGGGAAGCTGTGTTTCACGTGTTATGAAATATTATTCTTAAAACAGAAAGATTTCCTGTTATTTTTGAGAATGTGTGACCTGGCACACATTGCCAGATTCATGTCAGGGTTGTTTTTTCAAGTTCTGGAGCTACCAAATTATCCAAACATTACTTTACCGCTTATTCTAAGTGGAAGTTGGGAAGGCTGCAATAATTCTCTTTTCATTTCATTTCATTTCATTTCGTCTGTTAGTTTTTTTGCTTAAATATCTATTTTCCCTGTTTCTTTGGCTATTTGTTACCCTACATTTGCAGAAAGTCACACATTAGGAATGCACTGCATCTTGCAGAGTAAGAAAAACAAAGTTGTCATAAATTGACCTGAAAACCTATGTATGCTGAATGTCATTTTAAATACCTGCTTGAAAGTCACCCCTGGTCCAACATTTAGGCAGATGACATTCACCGATGTAATTTATTCATGCCCCCTCCCTTAAGCCCACAGACACATTTATATGCCAGACGTAGAACCACCCCTTTTCCATCTGGCCCCTCCCTTTCTGCATAATGTGTAATTAAGAACTGCCAAGCAACATGACAAGAGCAGCAACTTGATATATGACAAAAGCAAGCCTTTTATAGCAGAAAGAGCAAGGTAGGAACCTCAAAACTACAGAAAAGACAACTACTTCAGCAACCAAGATAAGCAATAGAAAAGTGATCTTACAAAGAGACAGAAGCAGCAGGTTGTTGAAGTATAGTTGTGTGGAGGCAAACAGAAACCATGTCCTACACTGCAAAAGAAAGCCATAGATCCTTTTGTAAGATAGAGTGAGGGTAGAGAATAAGAGTGGAATTGCTATAATTTTGAACTCACAAAATTAAACTTATATAACCAATTCGCATGAACTTGACTTTATGGGCATAATTTAAATCCTGACGTATGTTGCTTCATTTTTGCACAACAGAATCAAATATACATACAGATATGTTTGAACTTGTACAAATTTTACTGAAATAATTCACATTCAGGACAAACATACTAGAAGTTACAAACATGAGCAAACAAGCAAGCCTGCAACAAATAAATATCCAGGCCAACTTTCATTTCCATGTGTATTGCATCCCCCTTGCCCTTCAAAAGTATAACATTATGAAAGCAAAACTTCAGGGCATAATAGAAGGACTCAAGAATCACAAGTGTAAAGTACTTCTCACTTTCAGTTGTATCCAGGTGGAGGGCACAGAAGTATATAACGTGAGGTCAGTTTTATTTCAGATCAGTAAAAAACACTGGCAGGAAATAATTTCACAGTTTTGACCCATATTTGGAGTGCTATGTGCAGCATATAATTAGTTTAATCCACTCCATTTTGGTGAAGGTGTCTAGTTGAGGTGACTTTTTAAAAGGATTAGATAAATTCATAGAGAATAAGGCTATCAATGGCTACTAGTCATGAAGACTATATGGAACCTCCATGTACAGAGGAAGTGGGTTGTATCCAATGTTATTTCAATCAGGCCCATTGAAATGAATGGATATGACAAACTTAGCTCCATTAATTTCAATGGGACTACTTTAAGTAGAATTTAGTTGGATGCAATCCAATATACCTCTAAGTACCAGTCACTGGGGAACAACAGTGAGAGAGGGCTATTGATTCTTAGTCCTGTTTATGGGTTTCCTGCTGGCCACCATGGGAAACACAATGCTGGACTAGGTGGACTGTTGGTCTGATCCAGTAGGGCCCTTTTGGTGCTTTGAGGTCTTTGCTTTAATGAAGCTGCAACATATGCACCTTGTTTATATATTTATGGCATTTATACAAAGACTTTCAGCATTTCTCCCCCAAAGTGGTTCACAACAGATAACAATAAAACTACAGAAGAATAACAAAACACAAAGCAACCACCATTAACAGCCACAAAGACAGAGAGCAGCACCAGAAGCTCTCAGGTCCTCTTAGCATGCAGGGATGAAAAACTCCTCTGATCAGCATTGTGATGAGCAACTACTTGTCACAGTAGTTTGTACTGACCTAAATTGCAACAACCTTTTGGTAGACATGCCACACATATAATCCAAAATCTGAGACAGTGCCATATATACAGCATGCAGCAATGGTCCAAAGCTATTTGGTGTACTCTTGCCTCTAGTTTACTTTGTGCAGTCTCTCAGGCCTTCATACTCTTGTCCAGAAGTTTTACATATTCATTCATTCATTCATTTTTGTAATATTTTAATATTCAGTACTGCTCATCCAGGCCAACCAACATACAAGAAAATGGTGGAGTGGTCACCCTGTTCTACAGCTGAACCCACTAAGTGCTGAAGACCATTGTATTATAATAATTGAACTAAGCATGTTTTTTCCTCGTAATCTACAAATGTTTGAAATCCAAATCTAGATCGGAAAAATATAACTCATTCCTGCTACATTGTTTTGTTTTGTTTTGTTTAATCAACCAGGTCCACATCTGTACTAAAAAGAAAAAGAAAAGGAGCTATCCACCACTCCCCAATTCTGCTTTTAAAACAAATCTAGAAGTTGACAATTTCTCTAGTAAAATGTTCTAAAAGGACATTGCATCAGCAAGTTTATTTTAAAAACCTCTGAAAAGAAACAGCTGAAAAACCAAAGCGTGCTTTCTAGATTGCAACGGAGGGTTAAGTGGGTCGCAGATCTACAGGAGTGTATTCAAAGCAACACTCTGCCTTCGATAATTTAGAGACAGCCACGATAACCAGTATTGGTACATGACAGTCATATGAAATAATAAACCTTGCTAGCTATAAACATTACCAAATTCTGACACTATTGATTTATTATGTCTAACAGTGACATCAAAACCGAACAACTGACAGAAACAATGTTACAGCTTTAAGAGCAGTTTGTCAACGATTAATTCTGCCAAACGGGGTTTAGTTTTTATGCTGGGACTGCTTGTCTAGCAGTTGTCAATCCAAGCAAAAATTACTACTGCCACACGTCTGCTCACGCCAGCCCGAGGCGCCGCTCGCCTAGCCCTCATTACCCCTATTCACTGCAAATAGAGATGCAGGGCCAGTCCCTTTTTAATATGCACGTTAATTATGCAAATTATTAATTGGGCTTGTGCTGAAGGACTTGCATTTGTGCCCAGGCTGGAGTCAATAATGGCAGCGTGGCAGCATTTCGAGCCTGACCTGTGACAGAAATAAAGCTGGGCTGAGAAGCGGCATTTTCTACGGCTCCACTCCAAGCCGCAGCTTCTCCCTTTATAGGGCATCCCTGGAAGGCTTCAAGACAGGCTGTGCTCCTCACAGAACATTCACAGCTCTATCCGAAATCTCATTATTAATCCAACCTGTTTAGTGTCATTAATACTTCTCTGCTGTGTGGCCCTTCACAAAGAATAGAATTCTATCAACACACACACACTGGATCTGCCTCTTTGCTAACTCACTGCACCCCTCACCCCCACCCCCAATCTTACCACATATTTTTATGGTCCTTCCAGTAGGACTGTTGTTTTTGTCCTATTTATATTACAGTGTCAATAAAAAGTGTATGACACAATATTATATGCTGTAAATTTGTTTGATTCCACCCCCTTTAAATCAAATAGATTTAAACCCGCAAAAGATAGAGAGGGTAAAGCTATAAGGCTTTTCCAATTAAAATTTACAGCAGACAATGTTGTAAATTTTATACAGTTGTAATGCTTGCTGCAGTTGTACTGAAATGGGAACTATTGATCAGTCTGATTTCCCAGGGTACATGGCAGGGAGGGGCAAGGGGGGAATACAAGGTAATGCGCAAGCAAGAAACAAAACTTTCATTTGGAAAGCTTTCTATTATACTTTACTGCCCTCATTTGGTTCCTGACCCATCTCTTTAAGCAGAACAAACAAGGTCAATGCCTCTACCCGCAGGAGCAACACTCACCACTACAGGCAGCCAACAACTCCACACCTGTCTCTTCTTTCAGAACAATGAGTTTCTGGTGCATTTCTTGTAAGGTTTATGCTAAATAACTCAAAGGTCTCTGAAGGAAGATTCTAAAGCAGGAGTCAGCAACCTTTTTCAGCCGTGGACCAGTCCACCGTCCCTCAGACCATGTGGTGGGCCGCACTATATTCTGGGGGCGGGGAATGAATGAATTCCTATGCCACACAAATAACCCAGAGATGCATTTTAAATAAAAGCACACATTCTACTCATGTAAAAACACGCTGATTCCCGGACTGTCTGTGGGCCGGATTAAGAAGGCAATTGGGCTGGAGCCGGCCCCCGGGCCTTAGGTTGCCTACCCCTGTTCTAAAGCTTTCTGACCACAGTTCCACTAGTCCTATGCCTAGAAGGCATGGATCCGAGAATTTTTCTGCTTGTTCTGTGCTTTCTAGGCATAGATCTGAGTGGCTTTCTGTTTGCCCCACCACATTCCCTGTAAAACTCACTCTTTAGCACTGAATCAGAGCAAATGTCAGTCCACAAAAAACTTGATTGACATTTTCTCCAATTCAGCGCTAAAAATCAGATTTTTCTGGGGGGAAGCAGCAGGACAAGTGGAAGTCTAGATGAGCCCTAACTCAGAAGAAACTGGGCCTTAAAAGATGCAGTAATGAGCTCCACATTAGATACCTTGGAGAAACATCTATACAGTAGTGCTAAGCAAGCCTTTTCTACTTCTAACATATGGTAACTTACAAAGCAACAGACACAATGTAAATTATGAAATATTCTTCCCATGGTCATCTAGTCCGTCCTTTTGCCTCAATACAACTATCATCATACTTTACTCTGGAATATATGTTTTACTTTGTGTCAGTCCTTGAGCTGGTTCTGTCCAACCTCCTCTCTCAGCCCAGATCCTCATATTATAACCAAGTTCCTCTTCATTATAGTTCAGTTATTTTGCACAATTATGGGCAATAAGTTGCTAAGAATGCAAACTAACAATGAGGAGCAAAAGTAACACATGTAATTCCTAACAGATGTACCAACCTGCAATGGACGTTGCTCAAAATGGTGCCCCTCTCCAGAATTTCAAGGGAAGAGAATATGGCTTATGGAAAAGGAAAACCAATACTCCATGGTCAGAAAATACTAAATCAAATCAACTGAAAGCAAAATATGTTTGGCACGATCAATGTTACTTGTAGGTTTTGACTATCTCATTAATAAATCCATCATGCAAAAACGTGCCTGTGTTTTCCTCATTACTTTGTCAGATAGCTGCCACAAATCCCACCACACCATCTGCAGAAGCTGTTAACAGTCCACACAAAAGACAAGACATTGCCACCCATGTGGCTTAGGCTCCTACATTTTAACTGGGAGTCCAATAGTAGAAAAAACTATATTGGAGCCCAGTCAGGCATATTATTGCAGGCATTTTCAGTTGTATTCATGGATGAAATAAGCGCATGCTTTCCATTGTGTGTGTGCAGATTTAATCCCTTCATTGATTGGGAAGAGCCCCAACATGGAATACTCCCTTACATGCATCGGAGCACATGCACACATAGATATCTGAATCAGGCTGACATGCAGATAAAAACAGGCAGCACATAGTGGCTGGGACAAAAGTACTTGGGATGGTGGTGCCAATGGAATGGATGGGACATCTGTGAAGGCTGAATGCAATCTTTCCGACCACAGGAAAAAGCACATGGAGAGAATTATAAATTATTAGTAATAATTATTAGTAATAATTATTTTAATATTAATATTACCAACAATAAAGCACATTTTTATAGTGAGCTCCTGAGTTTTCAAGAATTTTCACATCCTTTCAGCAACCCCATAAGGTAGGCCCAGTATCATTATTCACAAAGATTTCAAGGACTTCCAGTTAGCAGCTATAAATTGCCTCACTGTTCTCAAAATAATTCCATGTCTTCCTCTGTGGCTATCCCCCTTAAATATTCACAAAGTGCTATACAGTATTTGGAGATCACAGAATCTAAGAGCTGGAGGATATTTCCAGTACCACTTGTCAAAGGAGCTGTGCCGGATCCAAATATATGGAAGATAACTGCTCTCACAGTCTGGCATCTCCAGCATCTGTCCTGAACATTACAGGGTTTTCTGAGACAAGTGCGAATCCTGAAGTTCTATCCTTACCCACTGATAATCCCATCAACTGCTAGCTCCTCTTGCCTTCTCTCCAGTCATTCTTCTTAATCCTACTTGTAGGCTGCCTCTGTCTAGCCCAGGGGTCTGCAACCCGCGGCTCCGGAGCCGCATGTGGCTCTTTTACACCTTTGCTGCGGCTCCGGGGCGGATACTAGCGAGGGGAGGAGGCGCATTGTGCACCCCGACACTCCCCACTGTTGCGGGCGCTGTACTGGCTGTGGCGTCGCATGGGGGCGGTGCGTGCATTAGTCACGCACCGTCCCAACGTCACCTTCCCGCCTGCCCGCCCACTACATTGTAAGGGGCATGTACGCTGGTCACTGCATTGAAAGGGGGCATGTACGCTGGTCACTGTTTTGAAGGGGAGTGAAGACACACACACACACAAAAAGGTAACTTGTTAATTTAACGTTTATTTCTATGAGGAGGAGTAATTCTGAGGGGTCAAACAAAGAAATAATTTTAAAAAGTGACAAAAAAATTATTTTTATAATGACGAGTTTTGCGGCTCCCAGGTTTTTTTTCTTCGGAAACGGGTCCAAGTGGCTCTTTTTGTCTTAAAGGTTGCAGACCCCTGGTCTAGCCCAAGCACCCTTAATTTATAAAGGTAACCCTTTTGGTTGTATTATATCTTGGTTGTCTTGGCTAATTAACATCCTATACCTTTTGAATGTGTTTGTAGGAAGGGGTGGGGGGAGAGGTTTATTTGCTTATGTTTATATTATTTTTAATTATGTATTTGGAGTTGTTTATCTTGTATTTATATGTTGTGAACTGCCCTGAGATCTATGGATGAAGGGTGGTATACAAATTGAAATAATAGTAGTAGTAGTAGTAGTAATACAGTAATAATAATAATAATGTAAAGAACGTAAGAAGAGCCCTGCTGCAGCAGATCCAAAGACTACATTCCTACAAACTTGATTCCTATATTGGCCAGGGAGATGTTTATAAGAAACCCACAAGCATGACATGAGTACAATAGTCCTCTCCTACTTTGCTCCCAGGAACAATGAACTAATCAGAGGCAGTGTGCCTCTGATCCTGGAGGTGGTATATAATCACTGTGCCTAGTAGCTACTGAAAGCCTTAGTCTTCACAGAAACATCTAATCCCCCTTTGAAAGCTATTGAAACTGATGGCTGGCATCATCATATCATGCATCTAGGTGTTTTGCAATTGAAATACGTGCTGTGAAGAAAAATTATTTTATTCTATCCATCTTGGATGTCACACCATTCAGCTCCATAGTTTCTTTCTGGGTTCTAGTATTAGGAGAAAGCAAGGCCAAGGTTGAGAGAATACTAGTCTGCTACACAATATATACAGGTGAGTTTTTATCTGGTAGCTCCTCAACACACAGTTAGCTTCTACCTGGCAGCACCTCCGTGTAGTATGAGAGCTTCCAGCAGATGCTGCTATTTTAAAGACTCTTCAGAAGCTCCAAGAACTAGAAACTTATTTCTGGTCAAATGAAGCATGTTGTCCTCAGGAATTTGACTTCCATGATCCACAGTACGATGGCAGCCACATGATAAACCAGCATGCCTGGCACACAGCCCACAAAGCAAAGGCATCCTGAAGAGCACCGAGTGCCCATCATTAACAAGCTATGTTCCTGGAAAGCAGCAATTTCAAACACACACACACACACACACACACACACCATAATCTAAACAGCTTTCTAGGGATGTAATATGCCCAGAATTAACCTACTGAAAATGAAAGTGTATTTAAACAAAAAGCAACACAGTCTATTGTTAAGATGAAAGGAGACACAGGCAAACAATGAGTAAATCCAATAATGAGAAAAATATAACAAAAGGCCCAGGATCCCAGCATCTGGCACAAGATACACTTTGTTGTAAACTGAATAGCAGTTTCCAAAACTGCTCCAAGCATCGTTCCTTTGCCAAGGCAGTAAACAGCTTTTATCAGCAATAATGATGGCATAATCCCAGCTAAAAAGGAAAGTAACATATGGCAGAAGCCCTACAAATACCATCCCAACAAAGTAGGGGGCATTTTTATTAAGGCGACCACTTGCAGAAAAACCTGCCAGATGACTTCTCTCTCCTCTCACCCTCCCCTCATTTTTTTATAAAAAAAGGTTATCATCTTCGCTGTTTGAGCTAAATGTGGCATTAGGGAGTTTTAAACTAATGAGTTCATTTTTCTAGGAGGAGGGGGGAAAGAGGGTGAAGGAAGGGGGAGAGAGAGAGAGAGAGAGAGAGAGAGAGAGAGAGAGAGATATTTCCCTGTATCTGACAGATGACAAGGAAACCTACATAGTCTTGTGAAATGCATGTGCATGTTTGCACATGTTTAACACGGTTTTGGTGAAAGCTGTGTAATATTTAACCTGAATAATGGGCTGAATGTATGTCTTTTTGGACAAACAAGAGGGGAAAGACAGATAAGCATCGTATTTAAGTGTTTAAAGACAACACACTGAAGATGTTGCTTAAGACTCACTATGCTTTACTTCAAACCCTCCCCCCCCCCTTTTAAAAAAGGATGGACCCCCCAATGTGTCTGGTATGAAGGTCATGATTTTCTAGTAGACTTGTAAAATGTGCCGTGTCAGAATAATGCTTTTAATAGTCAATTTGTGCCCCTCATTTTCCTATAAACATTACCTCTGACCCCAAGTGCTATCACTACAGTGGCACCTCTGGTTACGAACGCTTCTGGTTAAGAACACTTCAGGTTAAGAGCTCCGCTAACCTGAAAGTAGCTGCCCCTGGTTGCGAACTTTGCCCCAGGATGTGAACAGAAATCTCGCGCCAGAGACACGCTTGTAGCAGGAGGCCCCGTTAGCAAAAGCACGCCTCAGGATAAGAACGATTTCAGCTTAAGAATGGACCTCTGGAATGAATTACAGTGGTGCCTCGCAAGACGAAATTAATCCGTTCCGCGAGTCTCTTCGTCTAGCGGTTTTTTCGTCTTGCGAAGCAACCCTATTAGCGGCTTAGCGGATTAGCGCTATTAGCGGTTTAGCGGCTATTAAAGGCTTAGCGGGTAAAAGGCTATTAGCGGATTAGCGGCTTAAAAAAAGGGGGGGAAGCGAAAAAAATCGCAAGACTCGCAAGACTTTTTCGTTTTGCGAAGCAAGCCCATAGGGAAATTCGTCTTGCGAAGCGCATCGAAAAACGGAAAACCCTTTCGACTAGCGGGTTTTTCGTCTTGCGAGGCATTCGTCTTGCGGGGCACCACTGTAAGTTCATAACCAGAGGTACCACTGTATTTTAGACCTCCACAGTCAGCATGCCATGATTTGGAAATATTATGGTTTCCTAATTAACATGCTAATTATTTTGCACTATACATTTGCTATGTTGTTGAATAAACATACAGCACAAACTGGTGTTTACCCCAATGAAGAAAGCAAGGAAAGTGTGCACTAATTTCCCCACCTACCCCCACCCCTTGACATCTTTACCGATAATATTTTTTCCAGACTGAAAAGTGTATCTACGAGCTGCTCTTGCTGATGCGCACTGCAGTTTACCACGGTGTCTATATTTCTGTTGTCAGATTTTATAGTATCTTCCTTCATTAAACCTATCAAGTTTTCCTTTTGATCATGCAACCAAGGCTAGAAGACAGATATCTTCCTGGAACAGAGCAGTCTGCCAAGTCTTCCTCAAGACCAGCTTTAACCTCCCTATTGATTTTTTCAACACTGCAGCCATTCATTGTTTGTGACATTTGGCTGTCGGCTCTTTAACACCCTTCAACCAAATCAATTTCATATTTTTGTCAATGCTCTGCAAGGAGGATAGTGAGCAAAATGGGAAGAGACTTTTAGCTTGATTTAGAATGTTGATTTTTGTGCACTAGTTTTGTTTTGACTTTGTTTTTTCATCACCAATTTTTACAAGCCATATTAAGTTAGCGCAACATTGTTTTCCTAAGTATACTGAATACTAAAGGAAAGAGGGAGGAGAGGAGATTACTGTAACTACCATTGTGTTCCTGCAAACTAATATGTACACGAGACAAAATGCTTGTCAATTAAAATTGTTTTAAACTAAATCCCAGGCCAATTTAATTTAAATACTGAGTTGATTTTAAATCAGAAGTATGTGTATGTGTGTATATATATAAAATTTGTGCCGGGAAAGGGGTGGGAAGAGAGTATCAATGAGGGAAGGGGTAACTTCTGTCATCATTTCTAGAGCTAGTCCAGTGAAAAGAGCTCTGGTTTTCAGCCCTGAAAGCTAACAACCCCCATTCCAGCTGTATAGTTAACCTTTTGTACATCAGTTATACTGGATGTGAATTTGCTTCCAGGCCCAATTCAGAATGCTGCTTTTAACTTTTAAAGCCCTGCATTTTGGGGAAAATGGAATGTGAATATATAAATAAACAAAATACAGGTATTCAACAATGTCATCACAACATACGATAGGCATGGAGCTTACCAGCAAAAACTGGCCAAGCTATGCTAAAACAACAACATACAAGTGCAGGAGATAGCGCTAGAGTGAACACAGAGGAATAGTCTGGCACCAAAAAGATAATTTAGCCCTCCTTTAAGTGAGATGGCCAGAATGCCCTACTTTACAGACAATGTTTCTGTGTTTGAATATGTCCTTTATTTGAAGGGCTATTCCTTCCAAGTCTGCTTTGAAGAGAAAAAGAGAGCAGAAGCCTCAGTGTGGCCCATCAGCAGTTAGCATCTGGACAGCAGACCAAGCAGACACACAGGCCTCAGTCACAGTCTTCCCCATAAATGTGAGATGCTTGGTATGACCACTTGCCAGCTCAGTTGCTAGAGGATGAGACTCAGAGCTGTGGGTTCAAACCCCACATCGGGTGAAAGATTCCTGCATTGCAGAGGGTTGGACTGGATGATGCTTGTGGTCCCTACCAACTCTATGAGTCCATGATTCCATGCAATTATAATTATTATGTCTAAATTTTAATCTAGACATATAATTACTATATGCAAATACAAGTTTCTTCTATTCTCTGTAATCTGTGTCTACAAGGCTCTCTATCAAAACCATCACATCACAAGTGTCTTGGGAGTTGGGATACGCTAGTATGCTAAGAGCAAAGTTTTCCTAGTAGTGCATAGTATTTGCTCCCAAGTATGCAGCAGGGTGCCAAATCTTCCACATCCTTGTCAACAGAGAAAGAATTGATTGGCCTTAATCATGTTTCTCAACCCAGCAAAGATTCCATAAATGCACATTGTCATTCCACCCTGCATCTTGCAAGCAAAAGTAGTTTAGGTTCAACAAGACCCATAAACCACCCCTGGAGCACATACCACTTATTCATCAGAACCTGAGGATGCATGCATGTCTGGAGGGTAGTGTGACAAGGCAAAATATAGGAATATCAACACACCTTAAATGGTGTTATATGGTACACCTTTTCTGCTTGGTATACAAAAGTTTATAGACCCAACACCAAAGTGAAATCTCTGAATTCACAAGTCTACTCACTCTCCCTTGCTGTCCCCATATGCTTGGAATTATACAGTGGTACCTTGGTTTACGAACTTAATCTGTTCCGAAAGTCCATTCTTAAACCTAAGTGTTCTTAAACCAAGGTGTGCTTTCCCATAGCAGCGGGGGACTCAATTTACAAATGGAACACACTCAACAGGAAGCCTCACATGTTCTTATTCCAAGTTCACAAACCAAAACACCTACTTCTGGGTTTGCAGCGTTCTTAAACCAAGTTGTTCATAAACTAAGCTGTTCTTAAACCAAGGTACCACTGTATCTCTCAGAACACCTACAACATGTTGCCTTCCCCACACCCCACTACTTTAAATCTGAAATGAAAACATCCCTACCTCTTATGCAAAGCCCTTAATCCTCACCCTGCCCCACAACAGAAACAAAGCTAAGCACTTGTAACTCCATTTGCTCAAATTCATCCCTTCTCAGTCTGAATTTAGATGGCAAGCTCTTCAAGGGCAGGGATCTCTTATGTTTACAATACTCAGTAAAGAGCAACACACATGGTGAACATTTTATAAATATATTTATAGAAATTATTTCATCTTTCACTGCAAATGGCTCAAGATGGCTTTCAAATAGAAAACACAGTTCTAAACAGCCATAAACAACAAAACAGCAAATAAAAATATAAAGCCAGCCACTAAATAAACAGGACAACACTGTGTTACAATATTAAGTATAGGTACACACACAAAGCCAACACACATAATGAAACATGCATTAAAATATAAGCTGAAGACTTCTCCAGTTTGATGCATGAAGAACAGTTCTCTCTGCTTTGAAGAAAAAAACTTGTTAAAAGATTTGCGTTTCTGCAAGTATTTGCAGAACACACAAAGACCACATCAACACTGACTGCTTTGGTTTCTAAAAACTATTAACCAGCACCCAAATTCATAAAACACCTAAATACTACAAAAAAAATCTTCTTCAGGACTTGACCATTGGTTCACCTTAGTGAAGGTTCTGCAATCATTGTTTTTCAGTGTGAGGTTTCACCAAAATTGCCAGAAACCATCCCTGTGACATGTACCTCTTTCTTTAGGGTGTGTCAAGTAATTCCAAAGACCTCTGAGCAAACTCTTATCACCAAGATGGTCAGTTGCCCTCTACACATCTGCACATTACATGAATGGCTTCCAACAAGCTTTCAGGTTCTCTCTATTTAGGAACCAAACCTTTAACCCACCCTATTTCCTACTGTCAGCTCCGTCAGCTCCAGAGCAGATAAGCTCTCTCTTTTTGTTTTTACTGTCATCCCAGACTGGGTGCTTTTTATTTGCTGGTGTGCTGTGCATCATGTAATTTATGCAGTAATAGTACAATAGTGGTGGATTGACCACCCACATATCATTTCACTTTATTAGCAATCCATTTACCATAAACAGTAACTTAAATAAAAGGTACCAATACCAAAACTACATCAAAATCAAAATTAGGAGTAGGTCAGCAATAAAAACACCATTGTCAGTGACGTTAACCCTTCCCAGAAACTCTTGCCCCAATGAGGCAGTTGCAAGGACTGAAGGTCCCTGTCTTCCCACTGCTAAGGTTCCTCTCCTGGTCCCTCCCCCAACAGCCTAAGACTCTTGTCACCTTGTGTCTCAGTGCTCCATAATCTTCATTTATCTGCATGTTCTAGATGACCAGGGGGAAGGGAAGCCGGTTGCAGCAGGAAGGGTAAACTCCCTGGCTTCTTCAGCAGCCTGCTTCATCCCTGTCTCTTGGCCCACCTCCTCTTCTGCTTCTGAGCCTGGACTGCTCTCTCCCCAGCTTCTTCCTGCTCACTAAACCCTGTTGCCTCTTCAGCTTCCAGCACCTCCTCCTCCCAATCTGCTCCCTTTTCTCCTTCTGACCACACATCACCGTCCCACCACCAATCCCCTAGCTCTGAGACCCTGTGGGTTCCCTTGGGGATTCCTCAGTGGTCCCTCCCACTACTCCTCTGCATCCAGCCAATCCATGACACACAGGGTGTAAGTTCCATCATTATGGTGCTATTACTGAGAAACCTCTGCCGCTTGAACCCATTTGTGAATGGAGAGAGCAGAGAATAAGGTCTCAGAGACTGAACTTAAAAGGTGGGCAGGTTCGTCTTGGAGCAAGCGAACAAGAATGGAGAGAGAAAATGCTGCCCTATTTCAAAGCTGCCCAAGTCAAAACACCTCTTTACTTTCCATGTTAAAAAAAAAAGAAATCTTACAAAACCCATGAAGTACCATTTACTTTCTTCTTGAAACCATTCTAGTGCTTCATCATCTTCTGTAGGAATCTGGAGATATAGAATACATCAATGAAAGCCAGCCCTTTTCCCACTGAAAATCACCAAGCAGCTGATGAAAGCAGTCTTCAAATTGCTGGGAAGCAGCAGCAGCAGCTGGGCCCTCTCATCAAAATATATTTAGAGATTTTTAAAAGATCATCTCAACGGACTGCTGAGCCTGGCATCCCTTTTAGAGCCAGGAGTCAAAATCTGAGGTGTTAAGGAAGGAGAAGGGGAGATGGAAAACTCCCCCTTTTAAAGTTGGGAGTTTATATTTTAATAGTGTTCTATTAAAATGAGAATTTCAGGAATGCTCTCGGTGTTTACATCAAGGCTCTTTACAGCAAATCCAGTCGTGGTGTGTGTGTGTGTGTGTGTGTGTGTGTGTGTGTGTGTGTGATAAATAAAAACACAAACATTCATCCATAGAACAGAACCATTAAAAAGGCAGATTAATAGCCTGACAGTTCGAACAGCTTCTCTGGAGCCATTAGGCACCATGGTGCAAATACGTACTCCGGGCATTTCTGAAAAGAGCATTAATGGCATGATGGACTGTAACCACCGCACTCCCATACACCTGGATTTATGCTGTTTATTTGGAATGCCTATACGCACCATATGCTCAGCAAATATTTTTATGGAAGCAGTTACTGAATGTAAGGATCACACAGCTGGTACAGGCTTCCTGCCCCAGGGAGAGAAGAAAGGGAGGCACAGCTATCTTTCAAGATTGAGGAAGGGTATGATTAAAAAAAAGTCATGCATGTTTAGGATAAGAAAGTAGACCTTCAGCTGCCCAGCACAAGGAATGGAAATGCAACTCTTTTAGCAAAAACAGCACAGATCACCTGGGGTGGTGGGGTGGGGATGTCCTTCAGAGTTGCTCCTGAACTATTTTTAAACAGCTGATAAAATTGGAGAGGCTTGTATTTAAACTATGTCAGCCTCAAGGACATGAAGGACAGTGATTGCAGAAAGTGACACACAGGGATGTGTGTGTGGAAAGCAGAGTGAAGGCACAAGATATCCACTCCATATTTGACCCAGAGCACTGACTGCTACTGAGTTCTGTAACACAACACATGTGTTCCATGCCATAGGCTAAAACTTATAGAAGGGCTTACAAACAGGAATTGTGGGGGGTGCAATATCAGTGTAGGAAGGCTAGGCTGCTAGAGTCCAGACTTGGGGTAGTGTGACCAACTGCACTCCAGAAGAAAAATTATGTACCTCAAGTCCAATTGAAAGTACATTGGGATAGCAGAGGGAGGAATTCCTGCTTCTGCTTTTCAGAGCCGAGCCAACTAACTAGCAGCTGTCTTTAGAAGTTTACACTCAAACTGCTTCCCTCAAAGCATGTTAAATGCTACCTTATCATCCCTACATACCTCCTCTTTCACAACTCCCATCATTCCTGTTCATCAACTATGCAGGTTGAGGTTAATGGAAATTGGAGTCCTAATGACATATGGAAGGCCACAGGTTTCCTATTCCCACACTTCGGCTGCAAAAAGGGGAAATCTGATAGCTTGTTTAATTAATATGTATATACTATGTCATCTGCAAAGTAGCAGTTGGTAGTGCATCTACCAATGTAAAAACCATTAAAAAGTAATCTTTAAAATCACCCACCCAATATGGTGTTGTTGTTTTTAATTGATAACATTCCCAGGGTAAGGTGAAGGTAAAGAACCCCTGGATGGTTAAGTCCAGTCAAAGCTGACTATGGAGTGCGGCACTCATCTCTGCTTTCAGGCCGAGGGAGCCGGCGTTTGTACACAGACAGCTCTTTCCAGGTCATGTGGCCATCATGACTAAACCACTTCTGGCACAACGGAGGACTGTGATGAATGCCAGAGTGCACAGAAACACCATTTACCTTCCCGCTGCAGTGGTACCTATTTATCTACTTGCACTGGTATGCTTTCAAACTGCTAGGGTATCGGAGGTGATGCTCTGATTGAAGACAAAAAGTGCTCAATGGCACTTAAAAACCAATAGATCTATAGTGGCATAAGCTTTTGTTTACTAGACCCCAATTGTCAGGTATTCTTGTGCCTATAAACTTAACTACATAAGAATTACTTGGATCCAAAACAAAAGGGTTGTTTCTGAATAAGCAGAAAAGCATCATGTGGCAATATGTGATGCCAAATGCAGAGAGGTTCATTTATTTGCTCAAGACTTTGTACAACCACTTTTCAAAACCTTTCCGCTCCTTCCTCCTGGGCCGTGTCCAGAAAGTGGTGGTGGGGGATGAGTGTTCAGACCCCTGGGCTCTCACTTGTGGGGTGCCTCAGGGTTCTGTCCTCTCCCCCATGCTTTTCAACATTTACATGCAGCCGCTGGGAGAGATCATCAGGTGGTTTGGGCTGGGTGTTCATCAGTATGCGGATGATACCCAGCTCTACCTCTCTTTTAAATCAGAACCAGTGAAGGCGGTGAAGGTCCTGCGTGAGTGTCTGGAGGCGGCTGGAAGATGGATGGCGGCTAACAGATTGAGGTTGAATCCTGACAAGACAGAAGTACTGTTTTTGGGGGACAGGAGGCGGGCAGGTGTGGAGGATTCCCTGGTCCTGAATGGGGCAACTGTGCCCCTGAAGGACCAGGTGCGCAGCCTGGGAGTCATTTTGGACTCACAGCTGTCCATGGAGGCACAGGTCAAATCTGTGTCCAGGGCAGCTGTTTACCAGCTCCATCTGGTACGTAGGCTGAGACCCTATCTGCCTGCGGACTGTCTCGCCAGAGTGGTGCATGCTCTGGTTATCTCCCGCTTGGACTACTGCAATGCGCTCTACGTGGGGCTACCTTTGAAGGTGACTCGGAAACTACAACTAATCCAGAATGCGGCAGCTAGACTGGTGACTGGGGGCGGCCGCCGGGACCATATAACACCGGTCTTGAAAGACCTACATTGGCTCCCAGTACGTTTCCGAGCACAATTCAAAGTGTTGGTGCTGACCTTTAAAGCCCTAAACGGCCTCGGTCCAGTATACCTGAAGGAGCGTCTCCACCCCCATCATTCTGCCCGGACGCTGAGGTCCAGCGCCGAGGGCCTTCTGGCGGTTCCCTCATTGCGAGAAGCAAAGCTACAGGGAACCAGGCAGAGGGCCTTCTCGGTAGTGGCGCCCGCCCTGTGGAACGCCCTTCCAGCAGATGTCAAAGCGATAAACAACTACCTGACATTCAGAAGACATCTTAAGGCAGCCCTGTTCAGGGAAGTTTTTAACATGTGATATTTTACTGTATTTTTGGTTTTTATGGAAGCCGCCCAGAGTGGCTGGGGAGGCCCAGCCAGATGGGCGGGGTATAAATAATAAATTAATTATTATTATTATTATTATTATTATTATTATTATTATTATTATTATTTTATGGCCCACTATTTTCATATGCTACAGTCTGGATCTTCCTTAATCGCCACGTCATAATATAATGCAGCCCTTGATGTTATTTGCTGCACTACAAGAAGACTTCCACTAGCTTGAACAAAAATTCAAATGTACATAAGGTGAAATGGCATTTTCTCATAGTCCTGTGAATCAAAGCCAACACCTATACTTGAGTGTTAGTAACCCCGTCCAGTCTACAAAAGTAACACTGAGCAGAAACTCAGGAAGAAGTGGGATGCATGCTTATATTCCCTTCTCAGCATCTGTAAACTCCCTTTTCACTTACTTTCACATGGAGAGAAGAAAAATGCTTCTTCAAATGTTTTTATATGGATAGTTTTTAAGACAGACAGATGCTTTCTAGGTACATGACATAAAGCTGTATAAAAGCAAATCTGCCCTGGACATCCTAGCCATACTGAAAATATTGCAGCTGCCAGCTTTTTTTTGTTTTTGTTTTTTTCTTTTTGGCCTGTTCTGTGTAAGATGTGCTCTTAAAGACTCTGTGCTGATATCCAGGTGTCCTAGCCATTTTTCCTGTCCTGCCTTCTTCTGAACTCTGCTTCTAAAAATGGAAGTAATTTTTGACTTGCCCTTATTTATTTCTGGCATCTGATTTCAAGCAAGTGATCGAGTTTCAGACCACTTATTCCGAATCAAATAAAGACAAAAGAAATATTTATCTGCACAGGACCCCTAAACTTACAACCCACTCAGGAACACAAACAGATTACAGAATTTCTGAAAGTTAAATCAAAAAATGAACTTACTGAATCCAGCTATTTTGAAGAAGGGACTGCTTATTTATGTATCATTTTAAGAGGAAATTGAGAGGCCATTAGGCAGCTCAAGATCACACTTGCTCACACTACCTAGTTTTGCATCATCCTTGCTGCCAAGGAGGAACCAATGACCAGCCTGGATGGAATCAACACATAAGGTTCTTCCCAGAGAGCCTCACATGGGCTCCCCACATGGGGGAGCAGTTCATGACACAAAGTGAACTCTACTCCCCATGTACTAAGAACTATGGACACTTCCCCTTAAAGATGCATGGGGGGAAATGGCTGACTTCCCCACCCTGTGTGTATGGTTTCTCCATGCTAGAAGATAATATATGCAGGGTCTATACATGCAACAGTCTCTGCAGGGGGAAAATGTCTAAGAGTTTGGTCTGGCACAAGTCTTTCTGCGCACAAAATACAGGCTCCTCTATATATTAGTAACTGATTAAAGAGCAGGAAGCAGACACTAGGAATAAATGGCAATTCTCACAGTGAGGATGTAAAAAGTGTGGTCTCACAAGGATCTGTGTAAGGACCAGTGTCTTTTATCTTGCTCATAAATGACCTATGATTAGGTCACTGAAGTGGACAGGTTTACTGATGACACCAAATTATTTAGAGTGATAAGATAAAAAAAGTAATTGCCAGGAGCTTCAAAAGGATCTCTCAAAACTGCATAAATATAGACATTAAAATGGCAAATGCAATTAAATATAAGGAAGTATAAAGTGGCACATATTGGGCAAAAAATCCTAACCGTGTATGTACCTTGGGTTACATAGGCTTCAGGTTACAGACTCCGCTAACCCAGAAATAGTACCTCGGGTTAAGAACTTTGCTTCAGGATGAGAACAGAAATCCTGCTCCGGCGGCGTTGCAGCAGTGGGAGGCCCCATTAGCTAAAGTGGTGCTTCAGGTTAAGAACAGTTTCAGGTTAAGAACAGACCTGCGGAACGAATTAAGTACTTAACCTGAGGTACCACTGTACTGATGGGGTCTGAGGTGGCAGTGACAAAGCTATGAAAGGGGTTCATACTAGGGGTCATTAAGAAAGGAATCAGACAATAAAACTGATAATATGGTAATACTTTTATACAAAGTGATTGTATAACCACACTTGGAATGCCCCATAGTATAGGATCTGGTTGATACTAAGGGAAACAGCATGCTAGACTAGATGAGCTTTCGGACCACTCCAGCAGGACTATTTTTATGTTCATATATAAGAAAAAAAACTAGCAGCTTGAAAAATGTTAAAGATATGTGCTGTGTCCATTATATGAGTACCCAGGGGCCCTTGTTGGTGCTACCATTCCAGGCTTAGGATCTAAGTACATCTAGAGGTCTTCAAAATGACACACCCAGCCATACTGGTTTAGGCAAAACGTACACCAAAGTCTACAAAAACAAAAACATGACAGTGTACAAGGAGGGAAAAGGAAGCATTTCTAAATGGGCCTAAGAACATGAGAGCTTTCTGGATCAGGCCAGTGGTCCATCTAGTCCAATATACTGTTCTCACAATGGCTAACAAAATGTCAATGGCCAGGCCTTCTTAAAAGGAAAACAAAGCAAATTACATATATCTTCCTTATATGCTTTGGGGATCAGAAATATCCTACCAGGGTACAAGGCAGAGAAAACCAAAATGTGTGTATGGCTTTGTCTTTAAGTACATGGTGCTGCCCTGGCTTGCTACCCCCCCCCCACAGCCCCCAGAGCAATGAGGGATGCTCTGTTATTACAAGCTCAGGATATTCTATTATTCCACAATGTGATTCCCCTCCAATGTCCTCTATCCTTAACATTTTTGAAAAACAGACTGCCTGTTTGATGCTGTCTTTGCCTCAAAATAGTCTGCTCTTGTTTACCCAGGAGTAGAGCTTCAAATATTATATTCTCACATTTTCAAATCACTGTAGACACCTGAGACAAAAAGTGTCCCCAAAGCTGCCTGCACAGGCTACATGCTGGTCACTCTTTCTTGTCAAGACTGATTTATTGCCTCCTTGCTGTTCAATTTCACATTTTGTCCTCATCATATCCGTGCCTCATGATCATTCCAGGCTGACCCTTGTAGGGCAGGCAAGGAATATTGATAAAACAATTATCTGTTAGCCGTTCATTTGATTTTCCATTTCAATTACGGATTGCACGAGGCAAAAGGAAAAAGATTGCATCATTGATTTTTCCCTACCTTACAACAGTAAAGAGTTGCTTTGATGGTTGTAAAATGAATGCTACTCAACCATGCTTTTAAAGGTCATATGGTTTCATTTTACTGTATTTTTAAAAAAATTAAAAGCCCCCAAATATACAACTGTTAAGGGTCAGAACTGGGTCAGCAGATGGGACAACTGGATAATTTTCTCAAAGTTGTTTCTTAAAAGCTTTTTCTCACTGCTTGAATGAGGGTGGAAACCCATGAATTTGCTCTGATATGGTTACAATTAATATGATTTATTTTCACCTTTCCAAAACTCTGCTGAATTATTTTCAGTAATTATGGAGAAATGGTCTGAAGGCGCCATCTCTGAAGCTGAGCAGATCTAGGACTAGCCAGGAGACTGGCCCGTGTATGCTGCTCTGTGGTCCTTGGAGGGAGGCCAGGACACAAAGTGAGTGAGCTATGATAATCTATTCCCATAAACAAAAAAATAAGTAAAAATTAGTGGTGTTACCCACAGTGGCTGGAAAAATCCCCAATGAAAACTAGGGATAAAAGAGGCAAGACATAGCCTAAAAGGCTACAAAGTGAAAGCTTGCTAGGGTAATTACCTCAAGAAAGCTTAGAGCTACTGCTACTGTTTTTGCAGCTGTCAAGTGAACTGAGAAGGGCAGCACTCATCCTGCTACCTTGAGGCATGCACAGAGAATCACAGAGCTCTTCCTAGGGAGTAGCAGGACAGCCTGCTCCTTAGCTCTTCCGGAGTTGTATTCTACATGTCCAAAGAACTGCTTGCTGAACTGCACTGAGGTCACAAAGAAGTAAACAAAAGTAACATGCAAATGAGTATCATGTATGCAAGTGTTCCAAGGTTACCTGCAAGATACTTCACTGTGCATACAGCTAGAGAGATATTGAGCACACTACAACTGGAAAGTGATACTGAGTTCAATTAGATTGCCCTATGTTGGCTCAAAATGAATAAAATAAATAAAACCTGCAGCAGCTACGTATGCTTTGAGGTTTTTCTTTAGTCCATGCCATCTACAGTGCACCAAAGAGACTATTATCCCTTGCTAAATATAACTATGTTAAAATTTCACCTGAGAGGATGATAATGTGCTCTCACTAGCCAGTGATCCAGGACGGTCACACATTTAAACAGAAATGGTGCTCAACCTACTACACTTCATTACGGTTCAGCGCTTGGTACAGCTCTAGTGGGATTTTCACATGGTCGACCTTAAGAAAAGTTCAGCCTTTGATCAAGGTTTAGAGCTCCTGGAACAGCAGTGGTAACACGAAAGCGTTTCCATTTTCTGTGCCATAAGGTGCCTCTGTTGATCTCCTTAAAGCCCTAGAGTTTTCTTCCAAGCCTGGATTACGCTCAGCAATTAAGGTAATGAACTAGCTGAGGTAACAAGGCATAATGATCTCTTTTGTCCTTTGAATTCTTATGAACTTCCCTTGTTCACAATGAGGAAAAGCCAAACATGCTAGATGCAGTTTAAAGCTATGGGTGGTGTTGTGTGGTTTTTTGTTTTGTTTTTTTAAAAAGGGAGAGACAGATTACTTCCATTATGCCTTCATGGTTTGACGTTTTTAATTTAAAACACCTGTAATATTTAAGCACACCAAAATACTCACACTCTGAGTATGCTAGCTTACATTCTTGTAATATTTTGACACGTTGCAAGTTATTATTTTAATGCCTGAAAAGATAATGTGATGAATCCACTGAAAATACATCAAAATATATGTATGTGGGCCTGTGTCTCACTTTTTAGTTCCAAAACAGTGAATTCTTACAAAATAAATACCCAAAGCGTACAACAGAGCAGGCGTGCACAGCTAAGAATGATTGAGACTGCACAGAGGAAGAACAATAATGAGAAGACCACAAGCACATTTACTGCAATCCACTAAGTGTTGCTTCTGCGCAATCTCCGTTCATTTCAAGAGGGGGCGATGCTGGAGAAACGCATGGCAGCACTCAGTGGGCTGCAAACATTTTCTGTCTGTCCACAGCAGAACTTTGACATCAAATCAACTCTTCGTCATTAATGTGCTTTTTCTAGAGAAGAATCAGTTCTGAACAGAGATATCCAAATAGAAGAAGGTCCACTTCAAGATTTTATTTACTTATTTGGAAGCAGCTGGCCTACTATTTATTCTTTTTTTTTTTTTTACTTCCCCACCCCCTTTTTTTGCATGCTATAAACCTTTTTCCTGTGCTTTGCAGAATCCACTGCACTCTGATCTTTCATCTTAACACATTCCCAGCCCCAAATTTCACTTCAATCTCACCTCATCTCTCCATACTACATTAACCCCTGGCAATTGCCTTCCAAATGACCCCATTAAGCTGTAATTGCCTCAGCAGGCCTGCACTTTCGCTTGTAATTCTGTACCTCTCATCTCCCAGACGTTCTCTCAGCATCATTTCATGTTCTGGCTCCCTTCACCGAGCTCAGCTTATGACCTCGCTGCACCGTGGCCGAAATGACTACTAAAAGCATCACGGAGACGGAATTCCATTACTTATTTTTTTAAAAGTTCTCCCATGCCCCTAATGTAATATTCTTTGGGGACTGTTGTCAAGGATACCAAGCACCAGCCATTAAGACCTTTTGTTTCCCCAAGGCATTTTGTCTTTTATTAATAAATAAATAAAGATAAAGGGAAGCTCATTCTCTCTCCCCACCACCACCCTGGAAACACAGCCTGTGTATTCTATCTGAGACGCTGCAGACTGGGAGTCACACATGTAAGGAAAGGACAAGCATGTTTCAGGCTATAAAGTCATCATTTAAAAACAACAAGATTTTCAAAAGGGCATTTATTTGCAATTAACTGCACATATTCTACCATTGTGCCTGCAATGAATAGAGAGGCTCAGATCTACACAGGCACAGATGAAGGCAGCAGGGGTTTCAAGAAAGCAGGGGATAATGAGAATGAAACCCATCCTCCTTCCGACCAAAGAAAATGAAGAATTTGTCAACAGGAATCCCCAAAACTGGCACAAGAAGAGTGCAAACTGCAAATTCTCCAACGAAGGTTGCAGGTTCTCCCATGCCAACCACATTGCAGAATCATTCAGGTGATACATTTCAGGATGAGAATCAATTGGTACATGACCTATAAATAGCAAGATTTTATTATTGTGCCCCAGAAACTGAAGACCCTCATCCTCTTCTGGAACCATTATAGTAACTGCAGATTACCAAATTAGTGACAGAACAATCTTCTGCACATGTGTGAAAACAGACACACTTGTACATACTTCTGCTTATGCATTTCCAAACTGTAGCAGGCACTCCCCAAATTTATTCATATTGGCATTTTGTTTGCCAACAGCAATCAGGCAGGTACCCCAGTGAAACGAGGAAGAGTGATGGCAGTATTCACTCCCTTCCACTGGCTCTTTGCTCTTAAACTCAACAGATATTTCCCATGCTCAGAACCCAACTCATAGCCACTAGACACTGACTTTCTATGTTTTTGGCCTTCTAATATAACACACAGCTTGGCTCATTTGCATGAGTTGCAGAGTCACTTCATCCACAGGGTTTTCTGGCAAGAAATTTCTTTAATCAATTTGCCACATGCCACAGGTGGAGAATAATTTTAAATGTTATGGATAGATGACATGGAAGGGCAGTTTGGGCTGTCAAGACAGGTGCCTTTTGGAGATAATCATTCTCTATAGATTTTATCAATGTTTAAACAAGACTTAAAAAAGAAGAAGTAAAGAACAACAATCCATTAACAGTATCCTAACCCATTTATTTTTATCTGACTTTTTCTAAAAGATCATGTGTTATGCATCATTATGAAATTCTGTAGCAATTTTTACATGGCTTATTTCCACATTCAGAGATGCCCCTACCAAAAAACAGAGTTGCTTTAGACGTAGAAGACGTAAAAAGATTCACAAAGGTGGTGGTTGGTGCATCTTGCAATGATAAGGCCAAGTCATAAAAAAACACAGGAAATCTTGGCAAGGGGGGAGGGGACACGTGGGAAGAATTAACTGAAAACCAAAGATAAACTAGGGGTATGATGGAAGAGCACACACAGTAACTGGTACTAATGTTGCAAGAGGAGCACTGCAGAACCTGGGAGCAAAGATCTACCTCCCTTCTTAGAAATGCTTCAAATGAATCACCACCACACCTGGGACAGAACTCTAGTCTCCATTCTACCTATCCCACAATGCAGAAATTCAATCCTTCACTGAGATGAAAAATTTGGGGTAGGGGAAGAGGATGATGGTAATATTGCTTGCCATGCCTGGCTCCTCAGTTTCACCAAGGCATCTGTCTGATGGCTATCAGCTAACAAAAAGAGAAAATTAATAAGTGTAGAATAGATGCCACAGAAAGCACTTTAAGTGGATGGAACTGAATAGGTAAGGTGTAGTATGGGTCTTTGGGGGGGTGCACACACACACATTTTTAATGCTATGTGAAGTATGTTGTAGGCCAGAAGTAGACAATCTGGTGCCTTCCAGGTGTTGTTGTACTACCACCATCCCCAGTCAGCATGGCCAAAGGTCAGGAGATGTCGTTCCATGTTGGCTACTTCTGCTGTGCATTGTGATAGTAGCCAGATGGAATTATGTATTGCAATTTAATAGTTCAAGAACAAAGGAAAGTTTGCAGCTTAGTGCTACTGCTTGAGGTGGAGTGAGGTGGGGTCAGTGGTGCTTTTAATTTTTTTTATTCATCTTCCGTTGTAATTTTTTGACAAAGACTTTTGACAAAGTCCCCCATGATATTCTCGTGAGGAATCTGGTAAAATATGGGTTGAACGATGTAACTGTTAGGTGGATTTGTAGCTGGTTGACTGACTGAACCCAAAGAGTACTAATGGTTCCTCATCATCCTGGAAAAAAGTGATAAGTGGGGTACTGCAGGGTTCTGTCCTGGGCCTACTGTTGTTCAGCATCTTATAAATGACTTGGATGAAGTGTGGGGGGGGGTGAGTGGGGGGGGGGCTCATCCAATTTGCAGATGGCTCCAGCAGATGAGGGGTAGCAAATGCTGCAGAAGACAGAATCAGAATTCAAAATGACCTTAACAGATTGGAGAACTGGGCACAGGCTAACAAAATGAATTTCAGTAGGGACAAATGTAAGGTTCTGCACTTAAGCAGGAAGAACCAGATGCACAAATATAGGATGGGGGACACACTAGCAGTACCACAAGCTTAACATGAGTCAACAATCAACAGTGTGATGCAGCAGCACAAAAAGGTAATGCTATTCTGCGCTGCATCAACAGAAGTATGGTGTCCAGATTAAGGAAAGGAATAGTACCACTCTATTCTGTCTTGGTCAGACAACAACTAGAATACTGTGTCCAATTCTGGGCACCACAATTTAAGAAGGATGTTACAAGCTGGAGAGTATGTAGAGGAGGGTGACCAAGATGATCAAGGCTCTGGAAACCAAGCCTTATGAGAAACGCTTGAAGAAGCTGGGTATGTTTAGCCTGGAAAAGAGGAGATATGATAGCCATATTCAAATAT
This sequence comes from Podarcis bocagei, assembly GCF_964188305.1. Classification (NCBI taxonomy): domain Eukaryota; kingdom Metazoa; phylum Chordata; class Lepidosauria; order Squamata; family Lacertidae; genus Podarcis; species Podarcis bocagei. The sequence goes on from NC_138140.1 coordinate 12,506,204, forward strand.
CTTAAGGCAGGGGTCCTCAGACTTTTTAAACAGGGGGCAAGTTCACTGTCCCTCAGACACTGTTAGAGACTGGACTATAGTTTGAAAAAAATATGAACAAATTCCTATACACACTGCACATATTTTATCTGTGGTGCACAAAAAACAAGAAAAACAATATAATATTTAAAATGAAGAACAATTTTAATCAACATAAACTTATAAGTATTTCAATGGGAAGTATGGGCCCGCTTTTGGCTAATGAGATGGTCAATATCCAGTTGCATATTTGTCACTGCTAGTTGCAGCAAGTGATGCAAGCAGCTTTTGGCTCATTCCACTTGCTCATTGCAAGAACTGAGTCATGAAGAAATAGGTTTGCTTTTCCACCTCCTCCCTCCCACTCCTTTTTCCTTTAGTGCTGTGTATTCCCCATTGTAAGCCTGAGAAGGTGGTTTCTTTGCCGACATCTGCAAGCTGCAATGTGACAACACCCCCACCACACTGCACAACTTTTGTGTTTGTGTGGCCTAGCAGCATGATTAAAAAACAACAACACTTTTTTACTTTGGGGGTTAAAATTAAACTGAAAGTTAATTGGGTTGGCCCCACCTCTGCTTATTTTCTGCAAAAAGCTAAAACAGCCCATACTGAGCCCTTACCGAAAACGAAAATCCACCAGCTGGAACTGCCTAGCCAAAATCCAAAATCCAACCAGCAAACAAAGCCTCCCTTTAGCATCCCAGTCCTTACCCCGTGGAAGCTGAACCAGCAGCCCTCAGGCAGCTCCTGGACTCCATCTCCCATCAGCCCCTGCTACCAGGTCATTCGGGGGGGCTGATGGGAGTTGTAGTCCACGAGCAGCCTGAGGGGCCCACAGGCTTCCCACAGACCTGCCTGAGGCAGAGGGCCTGTGAAGCCCCGCGTGAGCGCCAAGGCTGCAGGGTGTTGAGTGGAGGCCGGCAGGAGCTAAACGCGTTCCCTCAGCCCGCAAGGACAGGGCTCGCTCGTTCCCGGCAAGGAGAGGTGACTAGGCCTCACAGGCCTCACAAAAAGGGGCGGCGTTTGTGGGCCAAGGTGGAGCCAGCAAGGGGATCCAGCCGAGGCCCGTGAGGGGAGAGCGAGCATGTGGCAGCAAGAGAGAGCAGGCGGGTGGACAGAGGAAGTCGCCAGCCTGGCCCACAAGGCAGCGGCAGCAGCAGCGGGTTTTTTCCTTGGACCTGGGGGAGCCTGCCTCCCTGCCTCTTGCACCTGAAGATGCCGGGTGGTGGTGGCAATTGCCGGGCGGGCTGGGTTCAGGACCCTGGTGAGCCAGATCTGACCCGCGGTCCGTAGTTTGAGGACCCCTGTCTTAAGGGCTGTCACATGGAAAGAGAGCATACTTGTTTTCTCCTGCTCTGGAAGGGAGAGGGTCCCTTCCAACTCTAAGATTTTATGATTCTATGTTTTCAGTCTATAAAATATCATTTTTACAGTGTTTGGACTCTTTTATTCCTCAAGCTACTTAATTAGATATTATGAACACCTTGGAGACAGAAGTAATTTTGCATTCAGGCTAAACTGCTGTAAGCTGATCTGGGCTACAAGATGGAGGAGAATGCATTTCTGAATTGGTGTTCAGAGCACCTTTCCTCGAATCCCAAGTATTGATATACCTAGGATTGAAGAAAATTACCCAAGGACTGAAGACGTGGGGCTTTCCTCAGCATTCTTTATAACATCTGACATTTGCTGCCTGAGCTTCATGGCTGAGTGGGTATTTGAACCCTGATCTCCCTGGTGCAAATCCAACCTGCTATCCAGTATATAACAAAGGCTTTGACAGCACTTCAGCATTGGAGAAGATTCCACATCAGAAGCAAAACTCTAGAGATACTTTCCAACTTCATCACTGGTACTCCACTGAGGGGGCTCTTCCAACATCACATTTTCCAAAGTATTCTTTCCCCACCTCAGAAAAAGCACTACACCTGAATTTCACCAAGTTTTTTCTTCTGCTGCTGCTGGTAGTGGTACTATGACTATTCCTTCCCCAAGTGGTGCTTGGGATTGCATCTCCAGTCACCACCACAGGCCAGGGGGGGGGGGGAGCTGGATACATTTGCCCTGGGCTTTGGAGGGCTAAGCTGGCTTGGGGGGGGGGTCCCTGCAAGGGACTGGCTGCTATTTTGCTTCAGTTTATACTGTCAGTATAAACAGCCCCCGCATGTGTCAGCGGAGAGCATATAAACACAATATGTTCTGCCCTCATCCCACTCTTTTTGGTGATGTGTTTCTAGGCACTTCTGGGTTTGGTGCTGTGTGCGTGTCTTTGGGACACAAGTTAATGGTTAACTTTATTCAGACAAGACTCCTGACCTAAGCTTGGCATGGGCCTGCTACAACATAAAACCTTTGTGCAGGGATCAGGATGTGAAAATTGTATCCATTGTTGTGCATAAAGCTCTCCGATAGGTATTAAAAACCCACCCACAGATGAAAGTATGCTTCTGAAGAGGATCCTGCTTCACTGGCAAGGACTAGAGACTCATATTCTTCTTCATCCCAGTGCTACCCTCTCCACTACTAGATCCTACTACCACTAAGGCTGTAACCCTAGAAATATGCCCACCTGAAAAGCAAGCTAGCCTGTGTATCTCCATCTTTCCAGAACAATTTAAAAGCTGAACAGTGTAATGAGCCATGGCCCAGGGACCTTGCAAGTTATGGTTAAGAACTGGAAAGAGAATTCACTTCAAGATATTTTCTCAAATGGAAAACTGCTAGTACCTTGTTTTGTCCCCTACAGCACCTCCATCTCCCCAGCCCCACAGAATAAAAGGACCCTTTCACCAGTCAGCCAGCTCCTCTGGGAAGGTGAAGGTCTAGTAGACTGCATAAGGCATGGGTCAGCAACATGCGGCCCATGGGACAGATGCGGCCCACGAAGACCATTTTACTGGCCCATGAGCCACCCCCAAACTGAGCTGCCCGCTCAGCGAGTCCCCCCACGTGCTGTGCTAAACCGGTGCACCGCGGCTCGGGGACTCGCTGAGCGGTGCTGGAAATTGCGTCTGTGCAAGTGCAGATACCGGAAACCATGTCTGCGCATGTCCAAATGCCGAAAATCACTTCTGTGCAGGCATGATTTCTGGCATCTGGGCATGCACAGAAGCGATTTCCGGCACCACGGACATGCACAGACACGATTTCCGGCATCATGCTGCACCAGTCCGGCCAACAGACGATCTCTGTGGGAGTGATCCGGCCCATGGCCGGTAAACCTTGCCATCCCCTGGCATAAGGTTTCAGTTGACTCTAGCTCCCTGCAGAGACTGTGGTAGTTGCCTTAACAGGGCCTCTTGGAGCTGTCCAAAGTCCTGTATAGTGTTTGCTATACTAAGACTTGTGACTACACGCGTTCTGCTTTCCCGTGACACATGAAACGAACAGGCATTTGAACCTGTGTCTCCCTTATCCAAGGCACACACACTATCCATTGTACCACAGAAGCCAGTTTTGTGGCATAAACGCTCTCAACTTCCTTCTTTTTCTTCTATGTTATTTATTTTAAGTGCAAGATGGAAGGAAATTCTGTGTTAAGTCCAGAATTCACACAGTGACTGGAAACATGGAAATTCCACTCCAGCAAGCCCAATGGCAGAATGCATTAAAGCCTATGCAACAAGGGAAGAGAGTGCTATTGTAGTTTTGCTTCTGGTTTCACCACCACCAACAACAAAGTACCGTATTTTTCGGCCCATAGGACGCACCTAGTTTTTTGGGGGGGAAATAAAGGGAAAAAAATTATTTCCCCCCCAGGCACGGGGCTGGGGCAGGGGAAGCCCAAGCTTCCCCCAACCCCAGCCCCCAGAACAGGCAGCTCTCCACAAGCTGTGGGAGAGCTGTGCGAAGCCCAAAGACTGGGGGGCGCTGAGCTCAGCACGCCCCCAGGCTTCAGATAGCAGGCAGCTCTCCGCAAGCCGTGGGAGAGCTGCGCGACTTCGCACAGCCCTCCAACGGCTTTTGGAGAGCTGCACGAAGCCCGAAGCCTGGGGGCGCTGAGCTCAGCGCACCCCCAGGCTTCGGGGTGCAGGCAGCTCTCCACACTTGGCCTCCAAGAGCTGCTCTGCAGGAAGGAAGGTGCCAAAGACCCGAAACAAGATGGTCAGAGATGGCCACAGGGAGAAAGTACTCATTCATTCGGAGCATTTGTACTCCTCTTTTCAGCCAAAAAGGCTCCCAGAGAGGCTTATACAAAATCAAAAACAAGACACTCCCTAGTCACAGGCTTACATTCGAATAAACAAACCAACAAACACAAACAGAAGCTTCCTTTGACCTTTGATAGCTCTTTGCCAAACTTGGTGATACCATTATTTTACGTCCTAAACCGAAGTCCCCTGGAAATGCCAACTTTCACTTACCCCCAGGAGTCTTTGAGATGTCCTATTCTAATCCAAATAAGCAAGGGTCACTACAGCAAACCTCTGCCAACCTCTCCACGCTGAAGATGCCAGAACCTCAGTTCAAACAGCCTCCGTTGCTTGGTGACATGGAACACACGACCACCATGCCAAGATTCCAGGAGAGTCCACATGGCCTAGTGGTTAGAGTGCTGGGCTTGGACCTGGGAGAGCAGGGCTCAATTTCCCGCTCAGCCACTGGGTGATCTTGGGCTTGCCACTCCCTCTCAGCCTAACCGGCCTCACAGGATTGTTGTGAGGAGAAGATGGGGAGGAGGAGAAATACACACGTCACCTTGAGCTGCTTGGAAGAAAAGGGGGATCTACTGTAAATGTCATAAACAGATCCATAACATACCAATCCATTTAATAATAAAGTTTTTAAAATGCTGGAGTGTGTGAAATAAAAGGACCAGCACTAATCTGCCTATCTGTTTTGTGAGAATTTATTTCTACATATTATGAAGTGGAATTCTGCTTAGGTCCACTGAGTGTCAGTTCTTTGCTTTCCTTAATGACTTGCAAGACAAAATAGGCAATGAGGAGGAAGGGAGAGCAAAGTAAAAGCTTGGCCACTCTCTGGGATGACTGCAGTAGTGCCCCTGACCCCTGACCAGGGTTATTGTAAAAATGATTCAGAAAAATGTCTCATTACATACCCTTGAACACTCAAAAAGCATTTTAAAAGTTAAAACCACTACTATGCTAAACAGAGCAGCACAATATACTCTTAATACTATTCACAAACATAGTGAATAGTGAAAACTCCAGCATAGCTGCATGTACACTACCAGGTTATGCAAAACATACATGGAGAGTCATCTGAGGATTGAATGTACCCAAATGATACCTGCAGTCCACTTGAGCCTGAGGCTTTACTTCTTATTTGTCAGAAAACAAATAAATATTTTTCTACTCATCTCCAAGAGAACATTTATAATTGACCATTTGCTTCAACACAAAAGAGAAACACAACTCAAATGCTGCTGGAACAAGAATTTTCAGGAATTTGGAATCTTCTGGAGGTCAGCTTAAAATCAAATGCTACTTGTTACAAAGACACATCTCTCACATGCAAATGTTCAATTGCAATGCCAGGTACTAATTAAAAGCTTTAATAAAGGCCAGCAGGGATTTAAAAACAAACAAACAAAACACCTACAGTACTGAAAAGAAAAGGAAGCCTTCTTTGCATCAATGCTAACACCAACGATACTTCAATACACAAAAGAAATAATTCTTATGTATCCAACCTTTCTACTCAGTGAAAAATATCTCCACAAAACTTACATTAGGAGAGAAACACTATCCTGGGAAACAGAACTTGAAGATAAGAAAGCAAGGTATACTTCTGAACCTAACCAGGCTCCACAGAAGTTATGATGCAACTCTTGTATAAACCTGTCCATACATATAGATCCACAGAGCCCCAACATCAGGCACCCTTGTCTGTCTTCAGAAGGCACTGGGTTTTCAACATACCTTCCCTAGATTTCCATGTCCTTCATACCAGGTAAAAAATGTTTCCCTGCACCGCCTGTCTTTTTACTCAGAGTGTCAATGTATATTGTGATTTACTGTTGCTGTTTTTAATCTAGTTTTTATTGCAGTTTTATCTGGATGCTTGTTTCTGCTGCTGGGCTATTCCAGTTTCATGAGAGTTATTTTAGTATGGATTCTGTGTTCTCCTTTTTTATTATTCTACCAGCCACTTTTAGGAGAGGTAGGGTATAGATTCATTTAATACAGTAAATGCATTTTTAAAAAGTAAAAAAGCAGCATCTCTCATTGCATTATTACTCCTACTGTATATTCCATTGCCTCTGCAGTGTTACATAGCCATCATACACAGTGCAGGGCATAGAAATCAAAGACAATCTTGAAAACACAAGAAACAAAAGTTTGCATAGACTTGGAAATGAGTTGCTGAGCAGACATGTGCCAGGATACTGCCAGTTAAACAGACCTTTGAATGAATAAGTGGAAAGAGTCAGAGGAAATCTTCAACTGGGGAGAATTATCTGTTTATGTCAAAGACTTCTCCATCTGTGAAAACATTTCTGTGGGACACTTGAAGCACCAGCTGCAGGGATGGGCTGCGTTCACGCATCACACATCTCCACTGTTCTGTGACTTTCCCATTTAACTAGGACAGCCACAGGACAGTTCCAGTGTGTGCCAGGGGAATTGTGGAACAGCCCCACAGCTGCTAGTCACATGTAAGGGGAGATGTTAGAAAGTGACAGCTTGGCAGACCAGGAGGACCCTGGCCTCCTACCAGGAGTGGCCTTTGAGGCTCACTAGAGAATTTAAAGGCCCCATTCAGGGCTGCTATCTACCTAGCAGCTTTGTGGTTTTGCAGACCCTGCACTAACTACTCTATCCTGATTCAGGCACTAAAGAAACTAAAACAGAATGGATGCTCAAGTAAACTGGCAAGGGCAATGTTGACCCTATATCAAAACTGTAAGCACCCTCAAAATGTTAAAAATTGCATCCAGTAGAAAACCATTTAGAAACCCTTACCCGCATGCTACTATCCCCAGAGGCCTCCAACTAAGGTGCATGGAAGGCTGGTAGCTACTAAGTATTCCAAATAACCCCCTCCTCCAGTACTAGCAGAAGACCTCCATCTCAGCTGCCACTTAATTTCATTTATATTCATACCACTTCATACCTCTCTTGTTGTCTTAGCTACACAACAGTGTCTGGCACTACCTGCTTGCTGCAGGTGCTCTTGTAGACTGTTATCTATCCCTTCCAAATACCATTTGGGCTTACAAGAAACCTAGCCAGGAGGAGGGCTATTTCAGGCCCCTCACTCAATTTTTTACTCTTCACTTTTTAAAGGTAAATCTGTAGCCCATTTATGTGCAGAGAAACAAGAGTGCAGGCAGTTTACAACCCAACTGCTAATTATGTAACAATGCAATTAATTAAAAAAAACTAAAAAAAACTTATTATAACAGGTATTTCTGTTCTGTTCTGTAAGGATTCTCTCTCTCCACTCTCGAAACGAGCATGTGTGCAACCCAGGCTCCTTACCCACAAACATGAGACTGGTTTATAATGGGGAGGATTGTGCTGGATAATAACACTAACGTACTGACCGATGCAGACTCATCTTGTTAAGACATCAAAACAGGGCAGCCAAGAACCAGCAACATAAAAAAGATGTAAGATGCAAATAGATTTTAAATAACTGAAGTTGGACAAATCAGAAGCTATGTCTCAGACATAGCTTTCTTGAAGGATCCTGTCAGCTTGTCTTCCATGTCTGCAACTTCAGAGTTACACAATCAAGTAAATTCCCCACAAAGATCCAGAGAATCATCCAGCAATGAAATACTTTCACTTCAGAGCCTGGTGTGTGAATCAGTTTGGCATAGCTTTGCTATGAATGGCTGGTTTGCAATGCTTAACATCAGTGCTATTTTTCTAAATTTGCTGGAACTCACCATGAACTCACCTTTGCTCTTTGTAAAAAAAAAAACCCAGCCTAATATGGGAAGCAAATTCCTATTACTATTGTAGGTGGTTTAAAGAATAAATTTTAAAAATTCAAGCTGTATGTTAGCTGTTCATCTCCCAATCAAGCGAGGAATTGTTTTAAGGCACATTTTTTTTAAATAGAAAAGCTATTTACATGGTTTGGTTGGGTTGAGGCTTAATTCATTCCAGGGAAACAAACTCCCTGCTCACCTGTATAAACACTTCTACCACCTCACTTGACAGTGCTTATTATTAATAGGTGTAAGCAGTGCTAATTGGAGCATACTGGCAAACACATGACCCCTTCCCCCTTTATTTTTTACTGCAGGGTTTGTAATATTACCCAATTAGACCAACTCCCATGATTCAAGCTGTATCAAACTCCAACTTGCAAATCTGCAGATGTTACAACCTGGCTGTAAATCTTGAGATGGCTCTCCAAAAGCTAAATATATTTTCAAAGGCACAAAAGGGAATAAAATTATATGTCTTAAATAATTCAGTTAACCTCTTCTCCCTCCCTCTTCCATGCTCCCATTTGCCTAAATCCAGTTAGGTCGCACCTCCTAAGTAATTCATACTATGGCTATACATACAAATGTCATATTAGAGCTCTTTAGTAGCAGAATAAACATGCTCCACCTCTTTTAAGGTCATCAGGTGCAAATGCCCACATTTGCTATCTATTAAGAACATAAAATGAGTCATGCTGCATTATTTATTTTAAATAAATACCTACATAAATATAAACAGTCACAGGGCAGCGGTCATATGAACATAAGAGCAACAATGGTGAATCAGATCAAAAGGTCCATCTTGTCCATGAATGGGGAACCAGTGACCCTTCAGATATTGTTGGGCACTAATTCCTATTAGTCCCAGCCAGCACTGACAGTGGTAATAAAGAATGATGGGAGTTGCCGTCCAACAACATCTGGAGGGCAGCTAGTTTTCCATCTCTGGTCTAGTCCAATATTCCTTTCCAACAGGGAGTGACCATCCAAGCGCCCCTCTCACTGTCACCATTCCATGTTTTTGGGATTCAGAAACACACTGCTCTTGAACATGCAGGTTCCATTTAACTATATGGTTAAAATCTGCCAACAAACCTAGCCTCCATGGATTTCTCTAATTTCCTGATAAAAGGCAAATAAACTCAGTGGTCATTATTACCATATCTTCTGCCAGTGAATTCTATGCTAATAATAAAGGTTTCCTTTTGTCTGCCCAGGATCTATTGCCAATCACTTTCACTAGATGACTCAATTGTAGTATTGTGGACTAGTAAAGGGGAAAAAGTCCTCTGTTTCCTCAACAAAAGTTATTATCTATTTTCTCATTTCTCATGCCTTCATATAATCATAGCATCATAGAATTGGAAGGAACCCTAAGGTACATCTAGTCCAACACCCTGCAGTCTCAACTATGACAGATGGTAATCCAACCTCTACTTAAAAACCTCCAAGGAAGGAGAGTCCGTCACCTCCTGAAGGAGTCTGTTTCACTGTCAAACAGCTCTTACTGTCAGAAAGTTCTTCACAATGTTTAGTTGTAATCTGCTTTCATGTACCTCGAAGACATTGGTGAGGGTCCTATGGAAGAAAACAAGCTTACCCCTTCTTCAATGTGACAACTCTTTAGATATTTGAAGATGGCTATCATGTCTCCTCTTATCCAGGCTATACATACCTAACTCCCTCAACCATTCCTCATAATGTTTGGTTTCCAGACCCTTGATCATTTTGGTTGCCCTCCTTTGCACACGTTCCTGCTTGTCAACATTCTTCTTAAATTGTGATGCCCAGAACAGGACACAGTACTCCAGACAGAAGAGTGGTACTATTACTTCCCTTGACCGGGACTGTGCTTCTGTTGATGCAGTCTGGAATAGCACTAGCTATTTCGCTGCTCTATCACACTGTTGACTCATGTTAAGATTGTGGTCTACTAAGACCCCCTAGATCCTTTTCACATATATTGCTGGTATCCCCCATCTTATATTTGTGCATCTGGTTCTTCCTGCCTAAGTGTAGAATCTGACATTTTTCCCTACTGAAATTTATTTGGTTAGTTTGGGCCCTGTTCTCCAATCTCTTAAGCCACTGTGGCAATGGCTGCTCTTCCCAGTTCATTTTATTTTAAAAATAAAATATAAATAAATATATATAAATAATATATATAATAAATAATATATATTTATTTAATAAATATAAAATATAAATAAATAAATAAAATGAGGTAATATCCTCAGCATCTGTTACCAGAAATGATGTGAGCCCTTACACTCGATGAACCCCCCCCCCCCACTGCTTGATGTATGGACTTTAGAACTGTAACATGGTAATTTGTTGGGACTGTGATTCTTACCCACTTAAGTCCTTGGATAGTGCTAGGTCCTCTTCAAGCAGTCTCCTGTATGTCCCGAGCCTAGGGTGCAACTGGAGGGATCACTGCTAGGTGTGCTTTGTTTATGGTTTGTAAGTTCGCTGAGCAATGGGATTTTTTAAAAAAGCAGTGGCAGTGGTCAGAGTGCCACCTCTGAGAATTCAGGTTACAGTGCGTTTACAGCACCAATGAGCTGTTCTCATCTCCATATCTCTCTCTCTCTCTCTCTCTCTCTCTCTCTCTCTCTCTCACACACACACACACACACACACACACACACACACATTTAATTTTCAGCATGCTATACCGGTCTTACTTTCAAAACCTGTAATTTTCACACTCCAAAATCACAGTATTTACTAGCAGAGTTGTAAGATACAGCAACACGGCCAACGAACTGGGTATTTAACCAGCCAAAGAGGAATAATTTACAGGATATGTAGCAAAACAAAGTACAAAGCGAACATTTAAAAAAAAAATAGGTACAGTTGTATAGCTCCAAAAAACCAGGTACAGTTAACTATAATTTCATTCCACCCCACCCCCCATTATAGGTAAAATGATACAAAGCAGAAGCTGACGATAAATTTTTCCTTTCAGTTTTAATCAGGCTTCCTGTTGTACAAGCGCAGCAGACAGTGACGCGAGACGCTGCCTCCCAACTTCGGTTCACCTTTGCAGTTCCACCAGGGACACCGTGTCAAGATTGTTCAGCTTTTTTGATGAGTGCTGCGTGGGTAACTAATGTGTAAATGCAGATACGTATAGAAAGCAGTTTTGACAGTGATGTATTGCAACTGGTTCCAGATGTCGGCACGGGATGCTCAGCCAGGCACCTGGGGCCTGGCTGCTGAGGCGCCACAAGAGCACCAAGACAGTCTTCAACTCAATCACAAGGTTTTAACCCTCCAATTATAATCTTATTAACAAGCCACCATCACTCCAGCTTCTGATTTCCCTCTGTCACTATGACTGCAAAATGTATTTCTGTTGCTGCACCTTAATTTTACATTAAGGAGGAGGAAAAACTTTTAATATGAATCTGAGCAATAAAGCAAGTGGTTTGATTTCATAGTAATGATGGCTGGGACCTAGAAAGAGTGGAGTTGGAGAACAAGAGAGAAAACTTAAAGGTTTGGGGTTCCTAAATGAAATAATTCATAACAAGTTGTAACTATCTGAATTCTATGAGACATATTCAAATTATTCAAAGTTGTATCTGAATTCTATGAGACATATTCAAAGTTGTATCTGAATTCTATGAGACATATTCAAAGTTGTATCTGAATTCTATGAGACATATTCAAATTAGTTTAAAATCCTCTATCTGCAAAGTGAGGTGTTTGTTATTTCCTTAGTTTGGTTGCTGTTGTTTCCAGAATTAGTTTTAGTAGAGTTTGGAGGCAGGCCAACAAGTAAGAGGGCAACTGATAAGAAGGTCTTCTGAATACATCCTTCCTCCTTGACCATTAGGTATCACAAAGAGTTTCTGAGTTAACCTGACATCAAGTGGAGCAAAGGAAGCTGCCTTATGCCTGACCAAACCAATGGTCCATCTAGCTCAGTATTGGCCATGCTTGCTGGGACTGCCTGCCTAGACTGACTGGCAAAGACTCTACAGAATTTCAGACAAGACTCTCTCCCAGCCCTACCTGGAAAAGCAGATGACTGAACCTGACACTTTCTGTATGTAAAGCACATGCCTCATCACTAAGCTGTTATAGCTGTTCCCCTTAAGTCTCATTCACTGCCAGGAATGTGTACTCAATTTTTAAAACAAATGCTGATGTTTTGAAGGTTGCTGTTGATTCCACCAAATGTTGCAGGCTGACTCCGGGACAAACTGGCTAGCAACAATGTATCTGCTGGTTAAAATTAACCTTATATAAAAATATTTCACTCGCTTTTTCTCACGACAGAAAAAGTACATACAGGTATTGACACAGGCTAGAAGCACCTTGAGGAGAGATGGAGTAGAAAATGATTTAAGAAATAATAATAAAAAATACAGTATCTAATTGCTAATGCAAACTTGAACTTTGAGCAATAAAGAGGGGTTGTCCCTTCAAAGAAACAGCTAACACCTTTTGATGCTATAATGAGCTTAGTCTGCCAGGCTGCCGCAAGTAGAAACTTGGCAGTCTGGGGAAATATGGGTTCAGGTGACACTTCTTACACAGAATCCTAGTGTTGCCTAGGGCAAGTATCTTTCAAGCCCAGTTTCACCCATACATAAAAGTGGAGGAATATTGACCAGCTTTATAAAAGACGAGGGCAAAAACAATCAAGGATCAGGTACACAGTCTGGGATTGCTTCTGGATCCAGCTATGTCACTGGAGACCCAGGCAGCCTCAGTCGCTAGAAGCACCATTTATCAGCTGTGCATGATACAACAGCTAGGACCATTCCTGGACAAGGGGAGATTGAACACAGTTCAGTTCAGGCGTTGGCGACTTAAAGACTGAATTATTGCAGTGTTTACCATGTGGGGATTGTCTTGGGCTTCATCTGGAAACTGCAGGTAGTGCAGAATTTTAAAGCCTGGTTGCTGAGAGGAGTGAGGTCCTGTCAGCACATAACACTTCTGCTCAGAGATCTGCACTGGTTGCCGATTTGTTACGAAGCCAAGTTGTGAAGATGTTACTATTGGTATATAAATCCCTTAACAGCATGGGACTAGCTTACTTGTAGGATCATCTTACAGTATATGTACCCACTTGACCACTTTAATCTGCAGAACTGGCATTGTACAGACACCACACAATACTTGTTCTACACTTGTAAGAAATCAATTTTTAGTGTGAGAGCAACTACAGTTTGGAACTCCCTGCACAGTCACCAACTCCTATGAGCCACAGTGTCTTTAGCCCCCTCTATATTGTTTAGCAGGAGCTCAGGCCCCCTCACCCAATATTGAAGGGGTGGAGGAGCCCAAGCATCCGGCCAGCATCGCCACTACCTCCTTCTCCCACACCTGCTGCCACGAGGCTCTCAGCATAAGCAGCTATAGCGATTGCAACTTGGGTGGGTCCATAAGCGGCCAGCCCTCTTGCCGCTATGGAGCCCTGCTGCAGCACTCTGTTGCCATTGACATTTCTCCCACCACTGCCACTGATTGTAGCTGCTGTGGCCAACGTGGCAGCGTCTCCCACTCTGGCCACGCCAGCCTCAGTCATGCTGCAGCCCAGCTGGCAGGAGGCTTGCCTGGTCCACCGCCAGGCTCAGTGGGCTGGGCTAGGTGCTTAGCCTTCTCCCAGCTTCATGTGCGTGATGTCATAGGTGGAGTGTGACACTGACCCCCATCAATGTTGGGCCCAAGGCCACACCTCTGTCAGGCAGGCACCTTCAACGTACAGGCATTCCCCCACTTACACTGGGGTTATGTTATGGGGCCCTGCGTGCATAAGCAAAAATTAGGTAACTGGGGAGCACCCGTTAAGAAGCCTCTACATGCCTGGTTTTTTTCCTGTTCTCCAGCTCTCTCTCCACATCACCCTCTCTTCTATTAGCTTTGAAGCTCTGGGGCCAGTTGGAGCCTAGCGGACATGTGGAAAAGCAGCAGTGTGCTACCTCACACGTCAGCTGTTAGGCAGGGAGCCTGAGCAGTCTCTTTGGGGCTTTCCCCACCCTCAGTGAAGTTCTCTTTGGGCTTCAAGGAGGGTTTCCTTGCAAGCCATGAGAACTCTCCTGCTTTCTCCCACCATTTCCTCATTTGATTCTATTTATTTATTTCATAGCACTGCATGTAAGTGGTTGTGTGTGAGTCAATCATGCGTAAGTTGGGGGGATGCCTGTATTCTTTTCGGCACTTGCTTAAAACATTCTTGTTTAGTGAAGCCTATCCAGACATGTAGATGTTGACTTGTTTTATTTTTATTTTTGGTTTATAGCTGGTCATTTTTTTAAATGCTTTCAACTGCTTTTTTAACATTTTTCATTAATAATTAATATTTCTTGTAAACTGGTTAGAGGTTTCACTACAATCAAGTAGTATATAAATTTTGTTAAATAAAATCAAAAGGAGTACAATAATTATTATTATGAGTTTTTTGTTTTTTTTAAAAAAGCAAGTATGTCCAAGTGAGAATTATGTTCATACCATGCCTCACAAGATTAAGCAAATCAATCTTTCTCCATGGTTAAATAAGAATGACATATAATGCACAGGCACCCATTCTTCCAAGAGCCAGCAACTTTCATGTGGCTAGGAAATAAGCTCCAAACCATGCTTCCAACTACAGGAGAAAAGGGAGAAAGCAAAATCCAGTATTAAAAAAATAAATAAGAGCCTAATTAGTTTGATAGCAGTCATAGTCGCAGCACTATTAATGCTAATGAGCTGCGGGGAAGACAGAACCAAAGGAAACCATGTATAGGAAAGGCAGCGTTTAACCTAGAAACCTAATAAAGTTGCACCTCTAGCACAGGGAGTATTTGTAGCTCAGCTCCAACATCAGTGTTTGGTCTAGAGGGATTTCTTTTCCCTCAAACAACCTGTCTGTCTCCCTTCTCTTCTGATACAAAACTCCCAGCTCCAATCAAAACATCTCTCAAGGGATTGCCCTACAGCTCCATGCAGCTCCATGTGGTTTTTGATATCAGGCATTATCTCATTGATCAAGTGCAGCAAAAAGCAAAGCTGCTGCTTAGCCTAGAACAAAGAGGGAGACCCGGGTTGCTGGGTTTCCTCTATCACATCAAAAAGGGCTAAGAGTCTTTTAGCCTGAAAAGCAAGCAGGCTGCTGGCTAGAAATACACAATGCAACCATCACCTTTACCTTCAAACTTGGCACAAGTCAATAACCTTTTATTTACTGTTATTTACTTACATGGGCATAGCCAGGATTTGGGGGGGGGGCAGAACTAAGCTATGTGAGCAATTGGTCAGTTAGTTAAGTATTTTTATTTATTTACTTACTTGATGGGGGAGCAGCTGCTACCCATAGGTACGCTCATGTTTATATACCATTGCTTTGCATGGCTCTTTGCAAGCAACATAAGAAACAACAGGCATATCTCTGCCTCTGGAGGTAAATTCCACCAATTAGGGAAGGGAATGGGACAAAGGGAAGAGAGAGGCAGAAAAAACATGATTCATGAAGACATGGTTAACTGGCAAGGAGCTAAATGGGAGGGGAAGGGGAGGTAGCATCACATGGTTGTTCAGGGAGGAGGGTCCAGTTTTTTCTATGGAACTCTCTCTGCAGGGACGCTCTCCTGAGTCCAGGCGCTAACCCTGCCATCTTTTCAACACAAGGCAAATACCATTTTTACATTATCCCAGCTCCCCCCCCCACACACACTTCTTCTACTGATTTTAATTGCTGCCCATTGCTATTTCATGACCTTTTGAAAATGTATGTGTGTGTGTTGCCATTTCAATCCTGTAAACTGGAATCTTAAAAATATTGGCTAGTACAGAATCTAATAAATAATATTTATATTATTTTAACTGCTGTTTTAATATTGTTTCATTGAAATGGTATATTATATAGAAATAATATTTTCATCTTGCATAAGCTGAGTGGGGAGGACTTTTTGCTGAATTCAAAGAAAAAAATACAGTGGTGCCTTGCAAGACGAAATTAATCCATTCCGCGAGCCTCTTCGTCTAGCGGTTTTTTCGTCTTGCGAAGCAACCCTATTAGCGGCTTAGCGGATTAGCGCTATTAGCGGTTTAGCGGCTATTAAAGGCTTAGCGGCTATTAAAGGCTTAGCGGATTAGCGGCTAAAAGGCTATTAGCGGCTATTAAAGGCTTAGCGTATTAGCGGCTAAAAGGCTATTAGCGGCTTAGAAAAAGGGGGGGGGGAGCGGAAAAAAATCGGAACACTTGCAAGACGTTTTCGTCTTGCAAAGCAAGCCCATAGGGAAAATCGTCTTGCAGCTCAAAAACCTTTCGTCTAGCGGGTTTTCCGTCTTGCGAGGCATTCATCTTGCGGGGCACCACTGTATTAAATTATCAAAAATCCTTCCTCCAAAGCATAAGCAGATGTGTTTGGGACAAAATGTGACTCAGTACTGCCAGTTTTGGTGGCAGGGCACAGATGTAAGGATAAACTGGCCAGTTCCTGCTATTTCTTCCCTAAGTTTATATCTTAGTTTATACCAAATTTATATCTAGGCTTGCATTTAAAAATAATACCTGTAAAATTTGATTGCTAGTACAGAATGCATTAATGAACATTGCCAGATAGCACATAAATGATAAACCGCTAAGGTTTCTGCTATCTTTATTGGCCACTCGTGGCACAAGCTTCTGGCTAGCCCACATAAACCATTCTGGAAAGGCTGTGCTGCTCTCCTGTCATGTTTGTGTATCCATAAATAGGATAGGTAAAGGATTCTTCAGATTATTAGAGACTTTGGGTTTTGAAATCAGAAACTTTGTGGCCCAAGACTAGGACCTAACTTAGTGAGCTAAATGAAGGTGTGTGCAATCAGGCCTTACGGCCACAGAATTACTGACTGTGCAAATCAACCACTGGCTTTTCTTAACATGAAGGACTGCAAAAGTCTCTTATTCAGGCTGGGGCCTTACCTGAGCAGTAAAGATATTTATACCTTTCACTCTTGCTTTATTCTAGTTCTAATCTACCTATGCTGTTCTTTCCCCCTGCCTCCAGCTCTGATCCATAAGTCAAAAAGACACCCCATTTCTGACCCCTGGTTATCATTCAATGGCTGCCTATGGAGCAGCTGACACAAGTAAATAATATGCACAAGTCACTATAAGCTAGCTCTCACATTCTTATTATTTGGAAGTACTTGTCAATATTCAGTTCTTTACTCACCTTTGCAGTGGCTATGGTTAAATATCACTGGATAGGAGCATTGCTGGGAGTAGAGTTCCTTCAAACTCTCAGAACAAACTATTTAAGTAATTTTCTTCCTCCATACCAGTTCCCAATTGCTGACAACATTAAACAGATTGTGGAAAACTCTTCAAGTGTTTCACACAATGAGGGAGTGAGGGCTTAGAGAGATGAATCCCATGCAAGGCCCACAAGGAGAGAGAACATAAACATGGAAGTAAGAAGCATTTATTGACTAAGTTGGGAAGACAAGAGTCCTAAATGTAGAACAGCTTCATAGGTGAGCCAAGTGAGGCAGAAACATCAAGATCATTCAAGAAACTATTAGATACCATCATGTGGGGAAACAAGAGTACTTAAAAAGGGAATGCACCCTGATGCTTCAATGGGCTTTTACTCAATGGAAAACTACATTTCTTACAGCCTCATGCACATTTCCTAGACTCTTTTCCGGGGCTGGGCAGTGAGACGTGAAGAACCTTCACAGGTTACTAATATTCTAAAGAGCAAACAGCCCCACTGACAGCAGAACTGGGAGCTAGAAGGCTCCCATTTTAACCTCAACTGGAGAGCAAACAGCAGTCCTCTGCCTCTCCAGCTCTACCTTCTCCCACCCAACTGTGCCAAAGATAAGTGCTTAATGTGTTAGCCAGAAGGACTGAATTCTTTTTATCAGGTATTCTAATTACAGCTCTTAAGTAGACCTGCTGTGGTTGAAGAAAAAGCAGCCTGAACATGTTCAGAGGTACTTCTCTTCAGCCAGCTTGCAGCAGTAAGGGATAAAAATACCAGGTAAGGCTATCACAGCTAAGAATATCAAATCAGACTCCAGATTCAGATTAAACCCTTTATTGCTATGTTCCTTCATAACACGTGAAAAGAAGAACCAGGTGAGAGCATGAGAGAGACTGTGAATTCCACTAACAGGTTGAGCACATCCTTCCTAGCGCTTTGCCCATTAGTTAAATGGTCTGTTCCAGCAGCTATTCAAGACCAACTACAGGGTTTCAAAAATCACACACGAATCACTGAAAAGTGTCCTGTCACAACTGGTAAGCTGCTTTCTCTGCAGCAGCAACTCTTAAAGGCACCAACTGCCAATAGACGTTCCTTCCAAAAGCTGTAGAGTTCTTTTATTGCTGCCATTTATTCATATTATATTATTTCATGTTTATCATGCTTTTATTTAGTTTGTTTTCAGATGCCATGTGAATCCATGTCCTTAGAAGTCAACTCCTAGAGGCCGAGGTCCCTTTGCCCCCCCCCCCAATAAAATATATGAGAAGGTGCCCCCCCCCCAGGTTGCACTGCCATTCAAATGGTGTGGGGGCATCCTGTGATCAATTATACAGGATGGGACTTACCTGGGCTCCCCTATATTTTATTCAAGTTGTTGATCAAAATGTGGTCGGGATTATAAATAATTCCGAAAAGCCATGGTCTGGTTCCTCTGCATCCGTTTTCCAGCAACAGTACTTGGCCTCTCTGCTGCACTAGATGGAAGAGTTCTGTTGGGACAGCTGAGCATAAAAGTTTCAGCATATGAATAGCACCACTGTTGTCACTAACCAGACTCTTGTGGGCATAGCTACAAAAGTGTTCTCACCCCCAAAGATACTCGTCCATAGTCTCCTGAGACAGACGGATGCCAACAACAACAAAAATAGTTTGGGGTTGGTACATTTCTCCATGCACTTTTTCCTG
This sequence comes from Podarcis bocagei, assembly GCF_964188305.1. Lineage (NCBI taxonomy): Eukaryota > Metazoa > Chordata > Lepidosauria > Squamata > Lacertidae > Podarcis > Podarcis bocagei. The sequence goes on from NC_138140.1 coordinate 12,525,023, forward strand.
CATTTTCAACTGTAGATATGGCCACTGGCTCACTATGTCTTGGTTCATACCCACTCTTCATGTAGTCCTGTGCTTGTGTGTATGTTCACATAGAGGAATTTTAACACTGAGTATGCACATAATTTTATACACATTACTTGAAGTTCCATTGTCTTCTTCCTGCCCCCCCCCCAAATCACACACTTCCTTATACCTACTCAAAGATGTGTTCAGTGAAGATCAGAAGATTTCCTACCAATATAGTTGAACTAATAAATAATTTCCTCAGAACCATTTTGGATCCTATGGCATGAATGTGGCAATTACTCTAGTAACAAATCAAAGCCTAAGTTAAAAGCAAGTCACAGCAGATGTGCTAAAGAAAATGTATTCCGAGGGACAGGAGTGTGCTACAAAGCCATGCTTGCTAGCTGCAAATGGATATGAGAAATAATCACACGTTGCATCTCCAAGCACAGACATTAAAAGAAGGATGCTGCTTAAAATGTAATCTTCAGCACATGTGAGCACCTCCCATGCAATAGAGTGAGTGGTTGCTATGGTAATGCTCTTTACTGAAGGGAGCCTAAAGTATGTAAAACCCATTTACTGATTAGCATGTAAAAAGTGCTTGAAAGCCACACTGTGTGCTGGTTACAGGATCTCCTGGTCATAGATATCTGCAAGAGAGACATAGCCAGACTTCCTTCTGGTCTGGCATATATGTTTATCTTACAGGTCTTTCAGACTTTGGAAAGCAGGCTCCATTTTGATTTCTCCTAAGCAAGGCGCCTAGATGTGGGACTTAGATGATATGGGTTAGAGCACTGGTAAGAAAATCTCAACTGCAAGTGGTGTCACAAAGCAGGATTTTAAGAGCAAAAATCCTACTGAGTAGGAGGACCCATAAACACAGTAGGGCTGCCTTGCCAAATTGTTAAGCAAGTGAAATCATGCCCCGCTCCCCTGGTAACAGAGTTTAAAATTATTTAACAGCACAACAGCTATTGATCTTTTTTCTATGTATAACCACACTACCACATTGTCACTGTTTCAGAACTTAAACTGCACTGGTTACTGTAGAGTTGCCACAACTGTTCAACTCTTCTTCAACTGTGAAATTGCCAGAGACACTTCCCAACCTTTTCCCTCTGTCCAGGATTTCAAGTCACACCAGATTAGCACAAAGTGAACTAAGCTGCGGTATAGCTAGCACTGAAACATTCAAACCCTAGTTTGAATGTGTGACACTAGTCACACCTGCTTCATTCTAGAGTACAAGCTGGAAGTTATTAATACTCCCCTGCTAAGCACAGAGTGGGGAGGGACTGTCCTTACCTATTCTTGCCTAAGAAAGGATTATGGGATGAAAATGTAGGAACAGCTCTGAGTAAAACTACTTCAGAAGTGACAAAGAGATAGTGATCTATGAACAAAGCAGCAACAAAGTGGCTAAGGCACTAGTTAATGTAACTACAGAAGCAAGTATTTCATCAATAGGAAATAAGAACCAGAAAAGCAGCAACATGGGTTACATTCCTGTGTAAATGGCTTTAGCAGCTAATAGATGATCTCATCCAAAAAGCAAAACCAACACTCAGCTTCAAAGAGATCTAGTATATGAATTGTGAGGAAGCTCAAAGTGGAAGTCAAAGGGCTGGAAAGACTGGCAAAGTGATTGTCCTACAGCTACTCACACCTCACATCAGCCACATTGGTATTACCATCTGTTCCTGTGTTGTGAAGCTTTTCCCTTTTCCCCCGTACCTAGGATTTTAAGTTACACCAGAGTAGCACAAGTGAACCAAGTTTGCATTCTGCAATCATCTTATCAAATACCCATTTGCAAATATTAAAATTCTGATTTCACTTTTTTAAAGGGAAAATTAACACAATTCTTCACTACACAGTTTAAAAATAACTCTACTATTAATGCAGGGCCCTTATTTAATCACTGGCTAATTTACTCCTGACAGAAAGTAAATTCCACTATTTTCTGTGAGGCTTTATGAAATTGCCATCATTTTTAATTAATTCTTAATTAAAATATATTACACCACAGCTTCTACCCATCTCTCTTGATATTCTAACATAATCAATTCAAGACCATTTACATATCATTAATTAAAAGCCTTCCCCTCTCATCCTTAAAATCATAATGAGGCTCTATTTCTCATTAGGAGCCTTTAAGGGATAAAACAACAATACAGACGAGTATGAATGGGTTTTTTAATAAAAAAACAACAACCTTTCTTTCCTCAAAGCTCTTGAAGTGGACACTGACACTTTTGGAAGGTTTAGCAATTTCTCCACATCTTATATGATTTTTTAAAAATTTGACATTATAACCATACATAAATCTAAGCCACGAAACAAGAAGGGAGGCCTATTTCTCCTTAAAAAAATGAAGCTGGGTCCTCTGGACAAGATGAGTAGCTACTGAAAAACAACTATGGAGACAGAAGGCTACATTTCAAGTAGGAAGAATAGGCCAAATAGGCTATTTTTCTAGAAAAAGAGGTGCTGGAACTCACCATGAACATCTCCTTCGCTCTCTTGGAATGGCAATGACACCCACCTGAGAGGTGCCAGAACTGAGTTCCTGTGAGTTCCCCTCGAAAAAAGCCCTGCTAACCCAAGATTGTTTACCCTGCACTGTGTTGTGCAGCTGTGTTGAAATAGCAATCGTTAAGTCACTAGAATCACTTCCTGGAAAAACTGACCAAATTACAGGTCTAACATACTCTTTAAACATTCAAACCTTAAGCCTGATTACTCAGAAGTAAGTCCCACAATATTCTGGTCAATGCATTTGACCAGGTAAGTGTTTGAAGTAAGCTGTAAGCCCACCAGCAGCAAGATACAATAGTAGGGCTTGGCCAAAGCTAAAAAGACTTGCTGACTACAGTTTGAAAGCTTCCTGCTCAGGATTGAATGCTAAGACTTTAAAAGGGAACTGATGACTCCAATATCAAATTTACAAGCACTGTTGTTTTCCTCCACCTGCCAGAACCTGATGAAATATAGCACATTTATTATTTCAAGGAAGGGCTGAGACATACACGATAGTTCTGATAATTAAATACAGGAGTCAATCTATGTTTAACACATTTGTAAATGAGCTGTGGTATATGATGCTGTTGTAAAAAAATTACCATTTATTGGTAATGAAAGGTAAAAATTAACAATCTATTCCGTCCTCACCGCCAGTCCTCCAATCCTAGAAGTTTAAGACTCTGAATGAACAGCAGAAATCATTGTGACCAAAAAAAATTAAACCTCCTCTTCTCAATATTTTGGTGGTGGGTTATGAAATTAATACAACCGTGGCTATGATTACTTTTATGTCTGGTATAAAATAAAAGGTGGGTGTGTAGAACAAGGGAAAGAGCTGTTTCTTGAGCAGGACTTTTAAAAAAGACTCAAGTGTTCAGAATTTGTAGATCCATTTTGTTTTGTTTCCCTCATCTTTTTATTTATATTATTTCCCACATTTTATTTTGATGCAAACAAAAACATGGAGACTGAATCGCAAAACCAGACAAACCCCACAAGTCAAAAAGAGAAAATGGGGAGGTGGGTGAGGAAGAGAGAAAGAATCTGGTCTGCACCTTGGAAATTTTATGCAGATATATTGTCACCAACATTAACATTATATCTCGGCGCCACGTATCAGGCAAATCAGATTTATATCACTGTCGTCTGCCGATCGCAGGTGCTCCACCACAGCTTGTCAAGACAGCCTGTCTGAGTCTTCACACGTCAGATAGAATCAGAACACTTGGTGTTTTGGTCTGTTGACAGCAATTTATTTTGATGCGTTGTCACAATATGGAATTCTTCTATGCTTGGCACCAGGGTGCCAGGAAAGTCCTACTGTAGTTTTCTGGCTGCCAGATGCTACAGGTTTGAGAGTTAAGGGGTAAATCTGGATGCAGGAAGGGAAGAGGTATTCTATTTTATTTTGAAATGCATTCTGAAGATTACACAGGAGAAGCTTGTATTCCTAACACAGTAAAAACTTAGTAGGGCCATGGAACTAAGGACTGTATTCCCTCTGATGTTTCAGTAGTATCAAATACTGCAAGTTCACATGCTATTAGAACACTCCACATCCTTTTAAAGATCATGACATGTAATCTGGAGTTATAACTTTAAAAAAGAAAAAGAAAAATATGGCTAAGTCCAGAGGGAGGGGCAATATCTACAAGCTTTAGGTGTCAACTTCTGGAATTTTTCCATTACACCCTCCATCTTGCCCCAGATCAACACCACACATACACTCAAAAATCACAAACAAGCTTGGTGTTTTAAAAATGTATTCATGGAAAGTTCCTACTATGATTTAAACATATATTTTTTGAAATTCTAATTAAAGCTATGCAAAAAAATGTACTGCCAGTTTCAAGAATACCTTAGTAGTTACAGCTTAGATGACAGGATTCAAGTTTCCAGGATGACTAAAGATGGTTCAAAGAGAGCCAGTTTCTTATGCTTTGAACAGGCATCCTTGTGGAACTCAACACATCTAACAAAGTGTCATAGGATATGCAGACTCATGTTTCGGAAAAAGTAGTTTTCTAATTCTTCCTGAATATAAAGCTGTACTCATACCATATCTTTAAAAAAATATTTATGCTTTTCATTTTACAACAAACACAAAACATAGATATAAATTGTTGCACACATCATATATTGACTCATCTCCGCTCCTTTCTGCGTTTTCTTATATTTATACTACTTTTTACTGCATTTCCAAGTGAATCCTATGTATTATTTATCCCAGATGATCAATATATGTTTTCTGTTACTGCACGTTTTTACTTTAATCCTGCTGATGTTTTAATTTGTTTACAATAATTTTGTAAGTATTCAATAAATGGTTTCCAATCTACATTAAAACGTTTATCATCTTGGTTTCTTATTCTTCCAGTAAGTTTCACCATTTCTGAGTATTCTAAAAGCTTCTGTTGACATTCTTCTTTGGTCGGGACGTTTTCTTCTTTCCATCTTTAGACAAAAATCACTTGAGTGGCAGTGGTTGCATATATAAATACTTTTTTATGTTGCTTGGGTAACTCTAGTCCCATAATTTCCAAAAGAAATTTGGTTTCTTAATAAAAGTTATCTTAAACATTTTTTTTTCAATTCATTATATATCTGTACTCATACTATATCTAGCATTGTCTGTTACACAAATGCCCACTTCTCTATAGACATATTACAATAGGTCTATGATAACCAATTTTTTATCACTAAAAGTAAAGGCAACTCCCGTTTTGTGCACATTCAAAGAACACATGTGAACAGTTTTTGAATCTGGAAAAAGAGGGAACCGGGGGCACAGGGGGGGTGGAACAGGGCAGGTTTACTTACACACACACCGGCTGAAGCATGCAATGACTCAGAATGCAAGCCCCGTGCAAATTGGGGGTTGCCTGTAGTTTGTTCAGAACTGTTAGCTATGTTGTGGTTTCCCCAAAATTACCATTTTAATGGGACCCCCACAAGGATTTCAAAAGGGCACGCATCTCAAGCACATTCTTCCTCCTTTGCTCAGAAAAGTGTTAAGAGTTAAGTATTAACTCTTAACCTTGAATTCAGAGTTCAGAATCCCAAGCTAGAGAGTAAGAGAGGACTGTTTTAGACTCAGGGAAGAGAACTGTATCATAAAGGAGACAGCAGCAAATACAGTATAAGGATAGCAATATGTACAGAAGCTTGACATGCCTATCTAGATAATACAGCAATCAGAATGCTGGTAGGGCACCTTGTGGGAAATGTCTTGTAGGACATTGCTAAGTGCACACAAGCACTGAAAGCTGAACAGCAGACCTCAAGATGCTAAGCTTCAAATGCAGCAGGCAAGACTAAACAGGATGATTCTTCAATGCCTGATTCAAACAAGGCTTTTAAAAGGAGAGAAGAAACTAGCTTAGACTGTCTGAAAGGAGGAACAAGTAATCACAGTCATCCCTATACCTTCCCAGGCATGGAGAAAAGGGGCTTGAGGTGCAAACAGCTCCCTTCAGATCTGACTCAGATGCCTATGCAGCTCATTGACTCAGGGCTTGTTAAAAAGCCATGGAAGCTTATTTCAACACCAATGCTTGGCTTTAGAAAAGCATGAAGTAAAATGTTAATGTGCTTGCATTTGTATTTTACTGCCACCTTTCCCATAAAATTCAATTCCTATTTTACATGGACAGAAAAGAACATACAGTGGTACCTCTAGATGCGAACGGGACCCATTCCGGAGCCCCGTTCACATCTAGAAGCAAATGTAACCTGTATCCGCACATGCACGGGCCACATTTCAGCGCTTCTGCGCATGCGTGTGACGTCATTTTGAGCGTCTGCGCATGCACAAGCGGTGAAACCTGAAAGTAACTCGCTCTGTTACTTCCGGGTTGCCGCGGAGCGCAACTCGAACACGCTCATCCCGAAGCACATTCAACCCGAGGTATGACTGTAATAGAAGTCATATCCTAATTCATTCTCCATCCATCCTCCATCCATGGGAAATTGACACATCTTCTACCAAGAGTTACTTGGCAAGTCACTATCAATGGGCAAAGCAGCTTCAGTTCTCAGATGAATCACACTAGTAAAAATCAAACCCTTGGAATCTGGAACTGAGGATTTCCCTTCACATGCACTAGCTTCTTCCTCTGCTTGGTGGGGATTTGACATGGTGATACTTCCTAGTGGCTAAAGAGTAATGGAACAGAATAATATAACACACTGCTCTGAAGACTAAGAATAAGAAACTAATTATGTAAAAACAGCAGTCTGCTGACTCTGGACTCTGGCTCTACCTAACTTTTGCTCTGATCCGTCTACAATTGGTTTTGGCCCAATCTACCACCAGTGTATGGCCTCCAACGAAACTAAGTTTACCATTTGACCATGGACAACTGGGTCAGTAAAGCATGGGCCTCTTAATCTCAGAGTCATAGGTTTAAGCCCCGCATTGGGCAAAAGATTCCTGTATTACAGAGGTTGGACTGATTGATCCTTGAGGTCCCTTCCAACTCTACAATTCTGTGATCCCAGACTGTTTCGCTGTGCGTCATGCATTCTAATTTTAAGCTCTGTTAAGGGAACTACTCTATTCGGTGTTGGGGTAGATTACTTCATACACTTCCCTAACCAGCACTAACTAGGCTTATGGTGTAGGTGCTAACAAACTCTATCTCAGAAACATTACCCTTTAGGACGGTAAAAGAAGTAAATATGAGGCAATTCTTTTCAAGGGCTGACTGATTAAAAACAACCACATCACACACAAACCTTTCTAGAATCTAAGTTGCCTTTCCCAACAAGTTCTCTCTGTGGTTATTTGCCTTGTTACTTTATGGGACTCCTGACATTTTTAATAAAGCTTCCAAATTACAAAAAAAGCACAGTTGCACTGCCAGAAGATAACCTTTACATTTTACTCTTCATTCATAATGAAAATTAAAGGGGCCTGGCCAGCATTCCAGAAAACTTTCAAGAGCACACACAAGCAAATGAAGCAACATAAGAAAGGAACAGCATTTACCATAGACACAACTTTGACTACAAGCAGGACAGTCCCTAGAATCAGTAACTTCTCAGGCATGCAAAGTGACACAAAAAGCACCTCCAAGCATACACCTCATCATCTTTAATAGTTATTATTTCTACAGTACAGTAGAGTTTCCATGATGCAGTGCATACATATCTTGTGATCCTTACAACAGAGGAATAAGAGAACTTGAGTGTTGTAGAACTCAAAGTTATGGACTAGCTAGGACTGTGGAGATCTGGGTTTAATTCAGTCATGAAGTTCACTTGAAGTGCATGACTAAAGATCAGTGGCTTACTCCCGCAGACTAAGCAACCCTGTAAGAATAAAAATGGGTAATGGAAGAGAACTATGAATGCCTCTATGCAACTTCCCTAGAGCCACCTGGTAATATGACTGGGATAAAGTCTCCATCAGAGCCTTCCTGGTTTGGCACTAACCACTATGCTACACAACTGTAATGAGTGTCTTTATCTACACGTTTCATATCATCTTAAAATACCGTATTTTTTGCTCTATAAGACTCACTTTTTCCCTCCTAAAAGGTAAGGGAAAATGTGTGTGCGTCTTATGGAGTGAATGCAGGCTACACAGCTATCCCAGAAGCCAGAACAGCAAGAGGGATTGCTTTCACTGCATAGCGACCCCTCTTGCTGTTCTGGCTTCTGAGATTCAGAATATTTTTTTTCTTGTTTTCCTCCTCCAAAAACTAGGTGCATCTTGTGATCTGGTGCGTCTTATAGAGCGAAAAATACGGTAAATTGGGCAAGGCCACAGATACTCAGGTTGGTGAAGAGCAGGGTGGATTTGATTTAATTTAAATCACGATTTAAATCACTGGTCAGTAAGACTTGATTTAAATCATTTTTTTCTTTTTACAGAAAGGCATTCCTGCTGGTATAATCTTAATATTTACAACCAGATAAAGGTTTCGTTTTTGGAATAATAAATTTTCAGAGTAGTTTTTACAGTTATATAAAAAATTACTGATTTGGTTATACTATTAGAAATACATAGACAGATAATTATGAAATTACTGTGAGTTTGAATAAGTTAACTGTTTATATTTGGACAACTTTTCTGCTGTACTTTATTGGAAGGAGAAAAATAATCATTTCCTTAATAGCAATTTAAACAATTTATTTAACTAAAACAATAACACGATAGCATATGTATCCATGTTTGTAAACAACTGAGTTTCAGCACACATGAAAAATTTAAAACAAATCCTTATTTCCTGATGGCCTTTGGACTATAATGTAACTTAAATAGAAAACTATATTTAGAAAGATTTTTTCCTCCAAAAAGCATTTTATTTTAAATCATTTTTTTAAAAAAAATATTTTTAAATCAATGATTTTTATCCACCCTGGTGAAGAAGGCTGTCTCCTTCTCTCTTCTTTCAATGCCTTGCTCAGATCTCCATCTCTCCCTTCATCTAAACTGCCTCATAGAAAATCTCAGTTTTTCCTAAAGAAACAATATACATGGGCAAAGCCATGCTAACCACTGGAAACATCCAGGTGAAACTTATTTATGAAGAAACAAGAATGCAATCATCTGAATGCAAAAAAATGCAAACCCCTCAACATATGAAGACTTTGTAATTGCGGATTCTATAAAAATAATGGAAACAAACCAAACAAAAAACAAAATGTGAATAAGAAATGCAATTCAATACTGCATGGAGGCAAATCAACCGACATAAAAAGAAAGCTGTAATCTTGCATTCAGGGACGCGGGTGGCACTGTGGGTAAAACCTCAGTACCTAGGACTTGCCGATCACATGGTCGGCGGTTCAAATCCCCGCTGCAGGGTGCGTTCCCAGCGCCTGCCAACCTAGCAGTTCGAAAGCACCACCGGGTGCAAGTAGATAAATAGGGACCGCTTACCAGCGGGAAGGTAAACGGCATTCTGTGTGCTGCGCTGGCTCGCCAGATGCAGCTTGTCACGCTGGCCACGTGACCCAGAAGTGTCTGCGGACAGCGCTGGCTCCCGGCCCATAGAGTGAGATGAGCGCACAACCCTAGAGTCTGGCAAGACTGGCCCGTACGGGCAGGGGTACCTTTACCTTTACCTTAATCTTGCATTCAAACCATAAGGAACATATGATATGTTGAAGTGTGTCCCAGAAGCAGTGATTTCATACTTTCATACACAGGGCAAGAACGTAGGGTGCTAGAAAGAAAAACGTCCCTATAAATGCCATTGTCTATGCTTAAGTAGAGCTAGACTAGGAAGAAGTGTGCAGATTATAGGGTTGCCATATTTTGAACAGCAAAAAAAAAAAAGGACACATTTGCAGACTTCTACTTTCAACTATGGATTGCTATGACGACCCTCATTTTACATACCCATGAAAAGAGGACATGTCCTGGAAAAAGAGTACATATGGCATCAAGATACACAGAGACCCATTCGGCATTTATCCAGCTTCCAATCTGCTCTCATACACTATTGTGGGAGTTTAGGAAATGCACACCCACCCACCCTTTTTTGTCTGATGAAAGCTTATAATCCATAGGGTGTCATTTTACAAACCTGGAAGATCTGGCCAGCACTTAGGCTTATGTTGTCTTTCTGCTTCTCCAAGAGCATCCCTCCAGATAAGGACTACAAAGGAAGGTAACTGCAGAGGAAATCCAGCAATTGCCTGTGACTTCTGCATTCCTGCCATCCCACTAAACTACTTGCTGCCTCAAAAAAAATAAGCTTACAAAAACTTTTACCCTACTATGGAGGTAGATTTATGGAAGATCTGTGTCTTATTTCTCATTTAAGGAGCCATAGTGATACCAGTGCCAGCCTGATGTACTTTATAAGGTCACGGTGACCTAAACACATAATAGCCCACAAGCGCTATGGAGCATTTCTCTCTCTGTAAAAATGGTTATAACTGTTGTTGACTTGATTTACATCCTTTAATACAAAGGTAAGAAATGAAAAACTAATCTAGGCCAGTCCTGTCCTGTTATGGTAAAGGGGCAGACACCACTACTCAAGGAATTATTATCCATAGAATATATAGGAGCACAGAAGATTGCTATAATGAAACAACCAACCAGCTAGCCACAGTGGCATAGCTGGCTGCATGGGCGCCCGGGGCATGGGCACCACACACGGGGGGGGGGGGCAGGACAAGATGCCTGCAGGGGCAAGGTGAGGCACTGTGAGGTGGGGCGAGGTGCTAGCGGGAGGGATGGGGCAGGGCACACCAGAATCCCAGCGCCTGAGCCGCATTCTGCTCCAGCACCTTGCAGGCCTGTGTTGTTTTTTTGAGGAGCGTGGAGCCTTCAGGGAGTCTGCCTGCTGCCTCCCCCTCAGCTGTAGGGTGGCTGAGGGGGAAGCAGCTGGCAGACAAAAGCCCCATGCTGCCCTTTCAGGCAATGTGGAGCCTGCAGGCACCAGAGACACTGCATCACTCCCAGAAGAGATGCGTAGCTCAGGCGCAGTAAGTGCCGCCCCCCTGGTGTAGTGCTCAGTGTCCCCTGCCCCCCTCCCCAGCCATGCCTCTAGCCAGCCAGCATAATCATAGTCTGAAAATGCTGAAGAACAACCCTTTTTGAGAATGGCCCTAGCTCTGCAGCAGAACATATGCTTTGTATGCAGAAAGTCCCAGGTTCAATCCCCAGCATCTGCAGTTGGAAGGATTTCCATCAGGGTAGACCATACTGACCTAGACAGATCACTAGTCCAATTCTAGTAAAGCAGCTTGTGAATGCAAAAAGGTCCCAGGCTCAGTTCCTTACATCTTGAGTCAAAAGGATCAGTTATTAGGCGATAATAGAAGAGAAGACTCCCTGGAAAAGACCCTGATACTGGGAAAGATGGAGGGCACAAGGAGAAGGGGACAGCAGAGGACGAGATGGTTGGACAGTGTTCTCGAAGCTGCCAGCATGAGTTTGACCAAACTGCGGGACGCAGTGGAAGGCAGAAGTGCCTGGCATGCTCTGGTCCAGGGGGTCACGAAGAGTCAGACACAACTAAACGACTAAACAACAAGTAGGAAAAACTAGTTTTATCCTGTGTGCTATACTGAGTTCCTCTAAAATGCTGAACTATCAGGAGATGATCGCTCTTCCCTTCTCTCACTTATGAGTAAAGAAAGTCCATTGTTGGTAAAAGATTCAACAAAGCAGAACCCTGTCCATCCTGAGGAACAGTTCAGACAGGAGTGTACCCTCACAACAGAGAGAAACATCCATCATTTAGTCCAGCTGAGAAACCAGGAATCTATCCCTGAGTCTATTCTAGGTAGACAACAACAACAGGATAGCTATTATTAAATGTAATGAGAGACCCTTAAATTCTCAAATTTGCAGTGCCAGGAGCATTGCTGCAGAATTTTAGCACCACCTGCTTCTCAGCACCATGAGCAAGTCCTTCTATGTTCCTACAACCCAATTTCAAAACACCAACAGTATAGAAAGAAGCAACTCAGAAAAAATCCCCATGTTGCACAAGGTAACTCTATGACGTTCATAACAGATGCAAGAGAGCTTCTGCTGAGGTTTTTCTCCTTTTCCCACAGGGTCAACCCAGTTCTTTCATCCATAGCTCCCTCCTCTTTGCACAGTCAGGAATTGTCCAGCCAGAACAGTTTGCAGTAAATGGCCCTGTGCACAAGACAATCTACTCTCTTAATCCAAGGCACAAGGCAAAAACACAGAGCATTACAGTCTAAAATTCTCAGGAGCTGCATGTGTTTATATATAAAAAAGGAAAGTGAGCACACCGCGAGGTGTTTGGAAGCTGACAATTTACTTGATAGTGCTACACACTAACAGGATGGCATCATTTACAGTACAAGCCACACAGAAGAAAATTCTGTAATAAGATGAGAGGTCCACAACTAAACATTTCTGGGGAAAGGAGATCTTTTAACAAGATCCTGCTCCTTGTTTCTTGAGGCTGTTTCTTCTGCCCTCTACAACATTAAGCCCTCCTGCCTGCCTGCATTGCCCCTTTATGACATCAGGGCAACATAGCCAATCAAAACTCAAAAGCTTCTCTACTACTACTACAGAATCTCTTACTGCAAGAATATAGTGCATTGCAATAAAGAGTTTTTCTGCTTTTCTCCAAGAGAAATGTATTTATTTGTTTGGTGGTTTCTTTGCTACACAAATGAGGAGGGGATGAATGGGAGGAGTTAGGTTTGAGAAAGACATTCCCATTTCAAGTTATGAATAGGCACATAACAAGGTCAAGTTACATGGTGGTTTAAGATTTGGACTGTGTGTCATTGGAACACTGCTACTATCATTATGTCTAATATATGGATTCCTGCAGACATTAACCTATCCAGCTAGGATATGCATACACTGGACGAGGCAGCAGATTTACAACAGAAAACAATCCACCAACTTTGCATAAAAATTCATTAAAAAAGATAACAGAATAGCAGCAAGAGACATTTTTTAGGCAGGCAAGTAAAAATCCCAAGGCTAGACCTTTTACCTCTTCCACACCTGGGGATGTTACTGGTAATGGTTGAGCAGCTGAGGTACATCACCATTCTGCGAAACTGGAAAATTGTGAGATTAAATTTTGGATGTAATGTACAATCTGAGATGAACAAGGTACATTGTCTTAGCATTCCCACATGCACAAAAGTCTAATGATCCAAAGTATCAGGTCCAACTACTGCTGTAACATCCTAAGCTGACCCCAGAGCTCCTGCCAAGCTCCAAGGCAAGCTTCTTTTTTGTTTGAGGGTATAAAAAAGGATAATGGCACATATCTTAACCTCAGAAGGGTAACATAAAGAGTACTAGTCACTTAGAATCCCCTGCTTTAATGGATGAGCTCAAGTATTCCAAGTCAGACAAGTTCGTGTACCAGTGCATCTTCAGTCAGAGGATGTCACATTGCTGGGTCCCTTTAATTGGAAGGCACCTTTCAATGAAGGGGGAGCTTGCAGCTGGGACAAAACTGCTGCTGCTGCTGCTATGTAGGGCTCAGTCCAAGGTTAGAGAGCTCTGCTCTCCTTAGTAGACAGCCTAAGCTCAGCACAAAGCAGTTTAGCCTCACTGCTGTGGAAGTCTGTGCTTTGCACAGAACACTTAAGTATTGTGAGAAATGGAGACTGCAGAAAAAATTACCAAGATGCTCCACAGGGAAAGGAAGGCATGGCCGTGGAAGAAAGGATTTACACACTCAAGACAATCTTCTGACTTCCATACTCCCCCAACTCATACCGGGAGAACAGAGTCCAGAGAGAAAGCTTATCATGCATTACTGAGAGCAAAATGTTGCCTTCTTTGTAATCTCTATTAATATCCAAACCAAGCTCTGGAACGTGCTCTGAAATTTGTGGGTTGGGTTTTTTACTCTCCATTAACTTTAATCCTCAGCTAAAAAATTCAGAAGACTGTGCTGTGTTTCCCAAGGTGTTCTCCCTACACCCTTTTGAATTCAATCCTTTCATTTCTATTATATTTTAGGGTGGTATAATAATGAAAATATAGTATTTTCATTATTATTTTTGCCTAATGACTGAGAGTTGGCATCCTTCACACTACAAGGAAACATTTAAAGTGAGCCAGTTAGGAGCTTTTGAGCCACTGTGAGACCCTTCAAAGAAAAAGGAAAGCTTACCATTCTCAGCTGTGAAGCAAGCAAAAATCCAGGGAAGCACATTTTGATAGAAAGGCTCAGGAAGAAGGAGGAGAGTGGAAGATGGGAGAACCAAGGATGTATAAAAATGTACATCCTGTAGAACAAAGTAACATTGGTAACATAAAGAAAGGAGAGACTGAAAGAGTATATTTTTTTCTGTGGGCATCCTAAGTTAAAGGAAAGAATCAGCAAGCTACAGTTAAGCAGGAAATAGTGGTGCCTTATTTTGCTACTGCTAAGGCCCTGGCCCACAGAACTCTGCCTGTCCACGAGACTTGCTAGGTGGATGTTTTAGAAAAGAAACACAAGCTGCTCAAGAAATGGACTGAGGAAGAAAAGGGTCATAAAGAAGGAACAGGCAATAGTAGAAACTGAAGAAACACATGGATGCTTAAAAACTGGAAGATTACTACTGCCAAGATTTAAAAGGTATTTAATTTTGACTTGATTTTGGACCTCAAACTATAACATAGTTACAGTATCTCAATTCCGGCTTCTGAAGCAAAAAACTCATCATTGGCAGCAATGCTGGAAATGTACTTCCTAATTAAAAAGCACTAAGAGTTATTTCATCTCCACCTCACAGGGTTGCTATCAGTACAGGTTATAATCCTAGATTTGAATGGCTTTTCTGACTGCAAGCTGTCTGGGTAATTACTAGGCTGTCTGAGTCTTACTATTGAACTCTGTCCTTTTTCATCTCACTGGCTGACCACTGTTTGTTATGAGCCCAAGTACTAATAATATATTAACACACACACATAATACACAGTAATATGTTTGCATTTAACTGCATTGCACTCTGCACTCTTAAGTGTAGGAAAGCACTGCGAACAGAGCCAAAAGTCACACCGGAAATAGGCTATTATGCTCATGGAGGCCAGAGAGAAGGATGGCGAGAGCTATTTAGTAACTCACAAATAAAATTAGTTCAGTTTTGAGTGGCAGCTGGGAAATGGAGGGTCTTCAAACACCCCAAAGCCAGTGACACCAAGTGAACAAAACTATACTTCAAAAGGAAGACAGACTAATGGAATCGTTGCTGGTGGCAACCTGCTCAGTCTCAACCTGCTCAGTCTATGCTGGCTGAAGTCAATAACTCTACGGAAAATGGGAGAAGTGCAAAAGACAAATGCTTTATATCCAAAATAAAAGATAATTCCTACTACTTAAGGAGTGTCCAAATGGCCAGTAAAGACCCCCAGGGAGATACCAAGTAGCTGTGAAGTTAAGTAGTTTACCTATAACATAATAAGAGGAGCCCTGCAAAGCTAGATCAAAAGGTCCATCTACTCCAGCCTCCTGTTTTCCACAGTAGCCAACCAGCTGCTTCTTGGAAGTCACAAGCAGGGTGTAAAAGAAACAGTTTCCCCAATGTTCCCCAGCAGCTGGTGTTCAGGGACATACCACTTCTGAACATGCAAATATTCTATAAGCCATGATTGCTAATAGCCATTGATAGACCACCATCCCTTCCTTCATGAGTTTATCTAATCTCCTTTGATTCCAACAGGTACTATACATTATTTGAATAAGCACTTTCTTATTTCTGCACTGGTTTATAAGAGAAAACCACAAAAATATTTTTCAAAGTTTAAGAGATTTTTGAATGATTTGTAAGTTCCTGTTTGGATTTTTTTATGTAATGCTTTAGCAGTGTCACAATGAATACATTCCACACCTGTGAAACCTTCACTGCTAGATAACAAAAACTATTAGAGCCTAACTACTCATGAGCATCAGAGTTTTTATCAGGAATGATAAAAAGAGGGCAATAGAGACCCAATATAAGTTCTGTGATTAATGAAGGGGGGAGTGTGCCTACATACTCAGAAACAATTTTCCTATGGAGAAAGCAGGATATACCGGGGAAATTTACATCATTACACTGAAGAAAAATTAAGTGGTAAGTTTAACAGTGGGTTAGTTTTGTGATTTGGGGCCTCAAAAGTGGATGCACATACCATTTTCATAGAATCATGGAATTGCAGAGTTGGAAGGGACCCCCAGGGTCATGTACTATAACCCCAGCAATGTAGGAATTTCAAGTAAAGCACCCATGACAGATGGCCATCCAACCTCTGCTTAAATACCTCCAAGCAAGGAGAGTCCGCCACCTCCTGAGTCAGTCTGTTCCACAGCTCTTACTGTCAGAAAGTTCTTCCTGATGTTTAGAGTCAGAATTTCCTTTCTTGTAACTTGGATCTATTAGTTCGGATCCTATCCTCCAGAGCAAGAGAAAACAAGCATGCCACATTTTCCATGGGACAGCCCTTTAGATATTTGAAGATGGCTATCATATCTCATCTCACTTTCCACTTCTTCAGGCTAAACATACCCAACTCCCTAAACCATTCCTCACTTGGTGACAGTGGCAGATTTAGGGCAGCATGACCAATTCTGCTGCACTGGGCAATGAGCCTAGGGGGCTGCAACTATGACATAATAAACTGAACAGAACAGAAGATGAGAGACTGGGATTGGGGTGGTGAATTTTGGCCTTGCACAGGTCGCTGTTGAAATATGAAAGACCAAAGTCCACCCATCATGATTATCTTGGTTGCCCCCCTCTGCAAACATTCCAGCTTGTCAGTATTCTTCTTAAATTGTGGTGCCCAGAACTGGACACAGTACTCCAGGTGTGGTCTGATCAAGGTAGAATACAGTGGTACTATTACTCCCCTTGACTGGGACACTGTACTTCTGTTGTTGATGCAGCCTAGAATAGTGTTCGCTCCCCCCCCCCCCGCTGCATCACACTGTTGACTCAGGTTAAGCTTGTGGTCTTCCAAGACCCCTAGATACTTTCACATGCGCTACTAGCAAGCCAGGTGCTCCCCATCTTAGATTTGTGCAGCTGGTTATTCCTTCCCAAGTGCAGAACCTTACATTTTTCCCTATTGAAACTCATTTTAATGGGTTAGTATTTAATATAGTTAATTTATTCAGGACCCATCACGAAGGTTTGAAGTGAGTGTTTCATCCTCTTCCTTTAAGGGATATATAATAGAAGTTTAATACTGTCAGGAATTATTACTTAGTTGTCTCTGAAATATGGTTATCTTCATTATAAGTGATATTTAAATGTTTTTATTATTTGTACAACAGTTTTGTGTTTAATAATATATTAAGAGCATACTGATGAAGTCTGCATATTATAACACAGCTCATAATAATATAACATGTGTGTATTTGTGTGTGATATTTAATTGTAATATAGATACTTTCTCCTTAACTCAGCTTTTTTGTTCTCCAGGTTTTTGTTAAGAAATATTTTTACCTTGTTTGTACAATTGTGCCTTCTTCCATGGGTGCAGCCAGGATTTTTTTTGGGGGGGGGCAGGACTTTGTTGCAGGGCAGGACTTTTGTTAGAGGGGCAGAACCAATGGGATTGGTCAGCTAAGTATTTCTACTGTTTTACTTGATGGGGGGGTCCCTCCCAGGCTACGCCCCTGCCTTCTTCTATACTATACAATTCTAAGAGTCAATTTCTCACAGAAATAAGCCAAAGAGTGTGGAGGGTTTGTGGGTGCTGACTGCCAAGTCAAAACGCCTTGTATAGCAACATTGGAAGCATTTGCTTCCATAATGCACTGAAGTTATCAACTGACAGGCAAAGCAAAAGTAAATGACCCTTGGATGTTTAATCCAACATTGCTTAGACTTAGACAGGCTCACCTGGATACTTTTCCAGTGATATCACCATATGGCTCAATTATCAGATCAAACATACATTTCTCTAACTTGGTAAACAGATAATATTCCCAGAACTGGATAAAGACTTTCCTAAAATATTATATGAGTTGCTGGGGTGTTTCAGAATATATCAGCATATCATCTAAATTTTAGTGTATCATTGATTTTAGTATATCATTCATAAAATGTTCAAAGAAGGCTGAAGCATTGCAGAGTTC
Organism: Podarcis bocagei; assembly: GCF_964188305.1. Classification (NCBI taxonomy): domain Eukaryota; kingdom Metazoa; phylum Chordata; class Lepidosauria; order Squamata; family Lacertidae; genus Podarcis; species Podarcis bocagei. Next base: position 12,543,091 of record NC_138140.1, read on the forward strand.
AAAGGGCATTACATTGTATTCTAAGTTCCCATAATGTGTTTGAAGGGCCACCTTCCATTCATCCTCCTCTTCAATGTGTACCACATCTAGCTTGATAAATCCACAAGTCCTCAACTAGCTCAGGGATAAAAAGCAGTGGGTTGCAATTCCAGATGGTAACAGCATCCAGGGCTTCATAAGCATTACACAGACCCAATTCATACTTCTTTTGACAAAGAGCATGGATGTAGATGTTGGGGAGGTGGAGGGGTGGATAAAATCCCATCCAAGATGCTCACACACAAATTTCTGGAGGGCAACTAGTACAATCTGTGACAGGGAAGAGAAGCGACGCCCATGAGAGGTGGTGTACTCTCCTTCCTTGGAGGTTTTTAATCAGGGTTGGATGGTCATCTGTCATGTACAATCTAGTTGTGATTCCTGCACTGCAGGTGCTGAACTAGATGACATTCAAGGACCCTTTCCAGTTCTACAATTTATACAATTTTAGGATTCTATGCATAGGGGCCTCAAGAGCCAGATGGATTACACAGTCATATGAACTGCACACACATGCATATGCACACCTCAGGGATTTGCACATAGTCATACCTTGAAAGTTGAACGAAATCCATTCCAGAAGTCCGTTTGACTTCCAAAACATTCAAAAACCAAAGCGCGGCTTTTGATTGGCTGCAGGAGCTTCCTGCAGCCAATCAGAAGCCACGGAAGCCCCGTTAGACGTTCAGGTTCCAAAGAACATTCACAAACCAGAACACTCACTTCCAGATTTGTGGCGTTCGGGAGCCAAAACTCCAAGTACCAAGGTGTTTGGGAATCAAGGTACAACTGTATACCTATGAATGGCTCCAACAGAAGAGTCAATATTCTGTTTACTCCAGAGGTATATAATAATCTGGTCTGGAAGGATCTCAACTGGATCATCTCATCCCTGTTCATCCAGGATCTAAAGCCTTCCAAATATTTGCCACAAGCATGAGCTTATTCCAATGAGGTATTGTGTCCCAAAGCAGAAGGAGCTAGCATTTTCTACAACCTATTAGGGGTGAATGTGGCAGTTAGCCATTTCCATCTTCTACAGTTCAAAGACTTGCCTTATTTGTGCTATACATCCTTTCAGGAGGCAACACAACTGTAGCAAGTTCCTTCAGAAGACTAATAAAGAGGCCTTTACCTAGTCGTTACATAAGTCCTCAAGTCAGAGCAATATATAGATTTGAGATTTGGTCAAGAAGCTGGGAAATATGCATTGGTCCCCAGAAAAACCCTCTGGAAGACTCACTGGATATTTTACCAAGGAGGGCATGGGGACTGCTATCAGAGGTCATCATTTTCAAATGCCCGCACAGCCAACCAAGCTGAAACAACGTCCATTCCACATTGGTGGGCCAGAGCAAGATGTCCAATGTGGGCATCTGAAAAGGTGCTATTATTTAATTTGTACTGCAAATTAAAATAGCAGATACAATCATACCTCATGTTGTGTGCACTTCAGGTTACGTCTTTTCAAGGTGCATCCCGTGGAAACCAGTAAGTACCGGAATGGTTACTTCCAGGTTTTGCCACTCGCACATGCACAGAAGTGCTAAATCTCACTTCCCGTGTGTGCAGAAGTGCTAAATCGTGTCATGCGCATGCATAGGCACGGCGCTTCTGGATGTGAACACTTCGAGTTGCAGACTTGCCTCTGGGATGGATTATGTCCGCAACTCGAGGTTCCACTGCATTGCATTGAAAAGGAGCCAGTTGGATACATTAGGGTGATAGCATGGCCGATGGGTGGCTTCAGCACTATGGATAGCTCCTAGTGAAACTTGAGCCAACAGAGGCCAAGAAGTCTTATGAGCTTCTGTCTCCTTGCTTCAATAATAGAAAGCTTAAAAGGACAGGCCTCTAACCTCTGGGGTCTGGCATTTCTCCCTTCAGACAAGTATCCATAGGTGTGTTGCCAAGATGACACATGAATGCAGGCTCCATGGCATGGAAACCAGTTCCTTGAGATATGCAGGCTCCTTGGGCATGGGCACAAGGTCACAATTTGTGAGTAAAAAAAAGGTAAATGGTAAAGGACCCTTGGATGGTTAAGTTCAGTCAATGGCAATGATGGGGTGTGGCGCTCATCTCGCTTTTCAGGCTGAGGGAGTCAGCTTTCTGGGTCATGTAGCCCGCATGACTAAACCGCTGCTGGTTTAGTGATAGAAACTGTGATGGAAACCAGAGCGCACAGAAACACCGTTTACCTCCCCACCACAGTGGTACCTATTTATCTACTTGCACTGGTGTGCTTTCAAACTGCAGAAGCTGGGACAGAGCAACAGGAGCTCACCACCATCACTCAGATTCCAAAAGCCAACCTTCCAATCGACAAGCCCAAGAGGCTCCGTAGTTTAGACCACAGCCAGAACCCGTGTCCCAATAATTTGTGGGTACCTGGCTGTGGCTCAGGGTTGGCCATGATGCTGGGGCCTGGATTGTTCTCTGGTTCTTAACTGATGGATTGAACTGGCTCCTCTGAATTGGAACCTAGGCTGCTGCTCCAGACAGGCATCAAGGTAACAAAATAATCTGTCGATGCTACAATACTCCTTATGGTTTTTGCTGCATCAGACTAACAAATCTCCCCTGGAATGCTTTTATAACTTTCTGGTGTAGTTGGTAGGTTGTGTGTGTGTATGTGTGTGTTTTAAACATAATACCTAGGATAGTTCAGTTCAGAGCACTGGATGATCTCTTTCTGGATGGGCATCTGCCATTTTTTCCCCTCATCAAGAGAATGCAAGATGCATTAAAAAAAAAACCTAATGGGGGAAGAGCAGGATTTAGGAACTTTTAAAGTTACTGAAGGTTGCCTTCTCATTACTCTTCCATCAAATTACTTCCTACAATAAGTTTCTGTAGCCAGACTTTTAACAAATTCTCTTAAAACAGGATGGAAAACTTGTAAAGTCATTGTTACAAATTACCGTATTTTTCCATGTATAAGACAATGTTTTTTGCTAAAAAAAGTAGTCAAAAATTGGGGATCATCTTATACATGGATGGTGAATGCACAGGAGTTTGGGTTTGGGCTTGGGTGTGGGCAGCCTGGGCTTAGGCTCAGATGGCCCAGGCTCAGGTTTGGGCTCTGACAGCATGGGCTCAGCCTCTGGTTTGGGCTCTGGCATGGGTGGTCTGGGCTCGGGTTTGGGCTCTGGCTCTATCCCAATTTCTTAATTTTGTGTTCAAAAAAATAGGGGTCATCATATACACGGGGGCATCTTATACATGGAAAAATACAGTAAGTTTTGTTGTTATGTAGGTTGGATTTAAAAAACAAGACCATCAATGAAATGTCACTGAACTGACTTTATACAGCTCTCCCATCTGTATTTATTAAATACCTTTCATGCATATTTTGTTCAAATGGCTGTTTTCTACAAATACAAGGATATCAGATGGAGGATAGTAGAAAATATATACTAGTCTTTGTCATACAACGTATTTCCTGCCTAAAATTTTTAAAAAAGTTTCTAGTCCTCATGGTCTTTTAAAAAAAAAAGCTGGACTAACAAGAACCCATACAGAAAACACAAAAATACATCAGGCCTACAGGTTGCTTGCTATATGTTGTCAGTACACAGAGGTTTAGTCTCTTTTAAGTGGTGCTATATCACTTGACCTAAACTTCATGAACTACTTCAGCCAGATTTGCAAATAATGTTGTCCCAGAAACATGAGTTATACGTTCTCTACCAACCAAGAAAGAGGTTTGTGTTGTCACTCAGAATTTCAGCCAACGATAAATTCTTGGAAGGGGACATCACCGCATAAGTTGCTCCACCTTGCTTATTATGTATTGATTAAGTGGTTGTTTTTCCTATTAATAGCAAACCATGAAATTTGAATTTTTTTACCATGATCAAGCATTGAAATTTGCCAACCTTTCGTCCATGATTTACACTGGGTCATAGCTATGAGGACTGCTATGCTTTCTAACTAAATAACTGTTGAGAATGACTCTCCTCTCTTCTATCTCCCCACCCCCACCCCCACATGAAGAATTTGCCTATAATTAAAGAATGAATTGTTAAGTGCTGGCAGTAAAAGTTTACAGCCTGGCTTGACAGTCAAAGATAAGCTAGTAAAAAAAAATCCCAGGATGCCTTGCCTCTTCCTGTGCTTTCCCATGTAGCCTAACAATAGGGTTGTATCTCTCGGCATCATGAAATCAATCTCAGATTAGGTAATGAAATATGCACCAGCCTTTTCCCCCAGAACCCTTTTGACAAATCACACACAATCCTAAATCTTCATAAATCACGATTAAAGACAAGTGTATCATCACCGACACATATATCTTCCCATGCCTGACCCAGAGACTAATGAGAAAGGGCCTCAACTATCTCATCTGATTAATTAATTCAAAATGTCTGCTGTTATTCAAATGTGAGGCTGGTATTATTTGAATAACACTTGACAGCAGTGCCTGAAGATATCATTTCTGATTTGTGAAGCTGCTGCGGCATAACTGATGATAGTTTATGAAAACGTTCCATCGGAGCTGCTTTTCTTGGCACAACTGTGAAAGATTTTAAGAAGAGAATCCTCTTGTCTGCCCATATTTCATCGCCCCCTCCCATGCACACACCTTGCTTTTTAGCCAGTAGAAGCTCCTAACAATATCAAATACATCCAAATCTGCAATATCAGAAGGGCCCCCCCATGGCATCTGTCATAACTCAGTCTTTAGCTTTTTGGTTCCCAAATGCTGTTTTTATTAGGGCTACAATGTTTAGGCTGCAATGCTAATGCCTACTCCGGAGTAAACATCCACAAGACTTGCATTTTCCTGTCAATAAGCTTAAGTAATTAAACATTTTCCTTAAATTGGAAGGTTTTTAAAAATAGATTCTTATAAATCCTAAATAAATATGTGTATTCATGCATGTATTATGTTTGTTGCTTTATTCTGTGATAAGTATTTTTGTTGCATTTTCTCAAATTTGTGCATTTAACTGATTAGCTAATTAAAACTTCTCTCTCCCCGTGTGTGTGTGTGTATGTGTATGTCTGTGTGTGAATGAGAGAGAGAGAGAGAGAGAGAGAGAGAGAGAGAGAGAGTGTCAGGGGAATCGGAGTATGACATTCTCTCCCACCTAAATGATCTCAATGGAAAACAATGGGGCAAGCAAATGGATGCTTCTGCAGGCCCAGGCCAGCAAGACAGGCAGGCAAGCAGCGGGGATTTTACTAACCCCTGCCTGAGACAATCACCTCAATTTGACTCATGTTTCAGCTGGTCCTGATAATGGCATAAATAAGATGTCCTATATCTATCTTTAAACACTGTGCTAGGTTTTTATAGCAAAATACCATCTGAATATTCAGGCTAAAATTGTCTCATGGTTGCTATCATTTATATCATATGTCTACAATTAGCAGATAAATAAAAGTTATTAAGAGATATTCTCATTGGAAGGGGAAATGTTTGAGCTCTTCTAAAAAAGTATTATAGAGAGTGGTACTCAAGATCATTGTTCTTCCTTTATTCTAGAACGTAGAATTCAAGTAGACTTATCTCTAGGATAGAAGTGGTAAGAGTTCTCATCTAAGCTTCTTCCTTCTATATTCAGGCATTGTAGAATATCTTCTAGCATGGTTTGCTCCAATCTTGGCTCTCCACCCTAGCTCCTTCCACCTTTGTATACAGCTTAGCTACCTAAAGGAACACACATCCTTTTGCTCCTCTTTCCAAACCTCTCCTGCTTCTGGTTCCCTTTCTACTCTGCTTCTGCATTTCACCTCTCTAATTTCCCAAGCAAGTTGGCTATGCTGATGTTGTAGCACTACAACTCTGGAGAGCACAACTGAAACATTCAAGGGATTTCCAAAGTCTGATGTGGACGCAGCAAAAGCAGGGCTGGGAGTACAAACATACAAAGAGCAACACTGAGCACAATGCCCATTTCAAAAGGACCAGGTAGTGTTTCAAGTCTTCCTCAGCTGCAGCCCTTTGGGCCAATGCAATGGTATTTTATAATTTATAGAATGACATCCATCAGTATGATGATGCTATAGCCCTGAGAAACATACAATCTAAAATTCAATAGGAAGACAACTGAGGAAGCAGAGGCAGGCAGAGGAAAACCAGGCAAGAAAAGAAGAGCCAAAACCAAACAGGCCTAAATGCGCTAATTAGCTATAGATGGGCCACCAACCCACATATGATTGAGCCACCAGTTTCGGAGCATAGGACCAAAATAATAAACTTGGGGTATAAATGATTATTTAATTCTTGTGCTAGCAGGTACAGAGGCATAGAAGGGGGGCATCACCCTGGGAACATGTTTTTTTTGGGGGGGCACAGGGCATCATGAGCCACTGCATCCTTCTCAGCCATCCTCCAGTTGGAGAAGAATGCAGTAGCCCAGGTGTTCCGAGAGCCTAGCACCATTCACAAAAGCAGTACAGGGCTGGATTCACAGGGTGCCTGAGCTGCTGCATCCCCTCCCAGCTGCCCTCTGGCAGTCAAGAAGAATGCAGCAGGATGCACTGCCTCCACGAATGGCACTTGGATTGCAGGGCACCTGAGCCACCACAGCCCTCCCAGCTGCCCTCCAGTTGGAGGGTGTCCGAGACAGATGCAGCAGGCCAGGCACCCTGTGGGCCCAGCACTACCCAGAAAAGCAGCACAGGTTCAGCACACACACACACACACACACACACACACACACACACTGCATTCCCCTCAGCCACCCTCCAGCTAAAGGGTGCCTGAGAAGGACGCAGTTGCGCCAGCAACATGCCCCGCCCCCAAAGCATGGTGAATGTCCACCCTGGGTGCCAGCAGGGCACACTCTGCCACTGAGCAGGTTTACCAAAGCTAAAAGGTGGGCAAGGGGGGAGTTGTTGCCTTATGAATCCTGGTTTGTGGTGTGTGTGTGAACTCAGCAAGTCCTTGTTCACCAGCTCTTCAAGTGAGCAAGCAATGTCAGGAGCAAGGAGCAGCTGCAGAAACAATCTCTACTCCCCTAGCCCTCTACTTCTGAACAGCTGTGGAGATTAGGCTTAGTGGAAGTGAACAAGTAAAGTGGTCCATTTACAGAATGGTGACAGAGAAGAGGGACACACTTATGGCATCTCATTGAATTTTGATGTAGCCAGTACTATATTTTTTTCAAAAGACACACTAAGTCCTGTCTCAATTACAGTATCAGTTCTTTAAAGGCCCACAAGAAGTTGGCCACATTTTCAACTGTTGCCAACTGCTGCCACACACAAAAAGAGAAGCATGTTTTTCTTTTCTGGCCCATTCAAGATACACAAAGAACTGCACTATGGGGAAGCACTTATGGCTCTCTTTTGAGAGGCCACCTTCACCCTTTGAAAACTGTTTAAGGAAACACTATTTATTTAGCCTTAGTGTAACAGTATTACTTCCTTTTGTCTTCTTAGGATATAAGATGATTGTACCTGTGGTTTTTATTCGTTCCGTACTGTAGTGCCAAAAACTGTATGGCCAGTAATAAACATTCTATTTTACACATACATACATATATATATATATATATATATATATACACAGAGAGAGAGAGGGAGGGAGGGAGAGATACATATACATACACACACGTGTGTGTGTGTGTGTGTGTGTGTGTGTAATTGCTTGCTACCTCTTGCTAACAATTTGGAACAATTTGGAAACTGCAGTATTCTCCAGTAGCATAGGTACAAATAATGAGGAATACTCAGGGAGGGGGTAGGAAATAGGGAAAGATGTGAAAGGTACAGTCTAAAATGAATATAAATCAATCATTATGACAGAAGTAGTACTTATTTGAGAGTCAGAAGTTAACAAAATATTCTGTGTCAGCAAAACATTTCCTGTCAAAACCTGCTCTTTAAAATTTTGCTACAATGTACTGAGACAAAGATCCTTTGTAACTCAGTATAGAAAAGAACGTCTTAAATCTTCTTTCAGGTAAAAAATATAGAAGGACTATGTGAACTCCTTTGTCCCCTATGTCCTATATTCATAAAACAGGCTTCTACCACCTCTACTACCCACAAGTGCAAAGCCAAGTAACTTCCTCTCATCCAGTAGTAAGGACAAATGGCATCCCTAAAAAGTGTAGCTAAGGAAGTATAGAGGAAAAAGGACACAACAAAAGGTTTGTTCCTCGCTTTGTTCATTTTGTTGAGAAAATACTAATCCTTGTGAAGGTTATGTGAACATCAGCATGAAATGGTGTGTTTATGTACAGTATACTTGGCAAGGAACCGAGGCAGGGCCCTTAATACAGCTCCTCTACAAGGGATGCAAAATTACACACACACACACACACAGAGAGAGAGAGAGAGAGAGAGAGAGCACTAAAAGTATCATAATTCCCTAGAAGGATGGAGTATTCAAGTTTTAAAACTATAGAGTACTCTTTATCTGGCAATAGTATCTCAAAATTTGAAGAGTTTTCAGCCACCTTCCCTCCAATGATAGTGTCTAATGAGACTGAACTACAAAACATTATGATTAGGTGTAGACACAAATCATTTATAGCATTCTATAAGCATTACAGAATGCTATAAAACCTTAGTGCAGAGCTTTCCAAACTGTGTGTCGCAACACATTAGTGTGTCGGCTGCAGTGTGCAGGTGTGTCGCGTGAACGCTCCCCATGCTCCTCATGGGGCTGGAAACCTCTGGTTTGCTAGTAAAACTGAATTACTGTGTTGCAAAATGATGTACTGTATGTCTAAAAAGTGTGTCACCAACATGAAAAGTTTGGAAAGCTCTGCCTTAGTGACTGCAAACTTGTAACCAAATAGCTGCTAGCAGTGGCTACCACGTGATTGCATTGCCAAATACTTTTTCTACTAGATCACAACCTAAGTAGCCTTCCTCTCTTCAGCAGTTGAGAATCAGCAATCTTTCTGTTTTTGCCTGATAGAAGAGTTCTGTGCAACTCAAATGATACACTTGAAGTAACAAATCACCCATTGTGCACAACAGGAGGGTGAAAGGATGAGGGAAGGTGCAATCTTAAAGCCCTCTGTGATTCATTCATAATCCTTCAAATCAGGATTGTCTGAACAGGGTCAAAGGCTTGCATACAAGACCAGGAGATAGGCCAAGAAGCATCACTTGTGATTTCTTGTCCTTAGGGAAAATAAGCCAAGTCATATGCCAAACCAAGTACCTAAATCAAATCATATGCATTGTAACCACTCAGTCTAAAGCACAAGAGATCAGTCTAAACTGAGATTTGTTTCAAAGCAAAACCTATTTGCAAGTGAAAGAAATAAGCTGTGACTCACACTCTTCAACCATCTCAAAAGCAGAAAGGCCTAAGAGGAGAATTATAGCATTTTGTTGTAGGAGAAACCAAGTTTTAGAGACAGTACGGTTGGTGCATCTATCCCCTGGTACTTCTGATGATGTGAACAGACTGCTTGGATGAGTGAAACCTGTCACCTATCTCCATGATCCTTGCCTACGCTGGCTCATAAAACTGAGCCAGGAAGGGCTGGACAATGGGTTTTGTGGGGTAGTGAATGCTTCCCTCTGTGAGGGAATCTTCCTGGACCCCTTAAAAAAGCAGTTATTAAACTGCTTCTTAAAAAACCATCTTTGGAGCCAGCCAATATGGCAAATCATTTGAGTCTCAAATCTTCCATTCTTAGGCAAGGTAACTGAGCAGGTCGTTATATCATTGACCTGGACTGTCTTGGGGGGTACCATGCCTTCTTCCTGGGCTTTGTCCAGAAAGTGGTGTTGCAGGTGAGTGTTTGGACTCCTAGACACTCACTTTTGGGGTAAATTGGGGCTCCGGCCCTTCCCCCATGCTTTTTAAGATCATCAGGGCATTTGGGCTGGATGTTCAGCAGTATGCGGATTATACCCAGCTAATTTAAATTGGAACCAGTGAAGATGGTCAATGTCCTGTGTGAGTGTCTGGATTAGGTTGTAGGATGGTGGCCAACAGATTGAGGTTGAATCCTGACAAGACAGAAGTACTGTTTCTGGGGGACAGGGGGAGGATGGGTGTGGAGGACTCCCTGGTCCTGAAAGGAGTAACTGTGCCCCTGAAGGACCAGGTGCACAGCCTGGAAGTCATTTTGGACTCACAGCTGTCCATGGAGGCACAGGTTAATTCTGTGTCCAGGGCAGCTGCCTACCAGCTCCATCTGGAATGCCAGCTGAGACCCTGCATGCGCACTGTCTCGCCAGAGTGGTACATGCCCTGGTTATCTCCTGTTTGGGCTACTGCAACATGCTGTACGTGGGGCTACTTTTGAAGGTGACTCAGAAACTACAACTAGTACAGAATGAAGCAGCTGGATTGGTGACAGGAGTGGCCACCAGGACCATATAACACTGTTCCTGAAAGACCTACAATGACTCCCAGTGTTTCCAAACACAATTCAAAGTGTTAGTGCTGACCTTCAAAGCCCTAAATGGTCTCAGTCCTGTACAGTGGTACCTCGCAAGACGAATGCCTCGCAAGACGAAAAACGTGCAAGACGAAAGAGTTTTCCGTTTTTTGAGTCGTTCCGCAAGACGAATTTCCCTATGGGCTTGCTTCGCAAGACGAAACGTCTTGCGAGTTCTTGCGAGTTTGTTTCCTTTTTCTTAAAGCCGCTAAGCCGATAATAGCCGCTGAGCCGCTAACAGCCGCTAAGCCGCTAATAGCCGTGCTTCGCAAGACGAAAAAACCGCAAGATGAAGAGACTCGCGGAACGGATTAATTTCGTCTTCCGAGGCACCACTGTATACCTGGAGGAGTAACTCCACCCCATCTGTCAGCCCAGACACTGAGATCTTGCTCTGAGGGCCTTCTAGTGATTCCCTCACTACAAGAAGTGAGGTTACAAGGAACCAGGCAGATGTGAAACCAATGACTATAAAAGAAGCCATGATCCAAAGAACCATTCAAGTAGTTCCACACCCCAAGAGGGGCTTGTGACTTGTGTTTCCTTAAACGGCAGCCACTCATGCAGCATACGTCATGAAAATCTGCAGCGCAAAAAGAAACAGTTCAAAAGTTCCACCAGGCATACCAAAATCTTTGTATACCTAAAGTAATAATTTGGTTCCAAAATACAATGTTTTGTTCTAGAGTAGAGCACAAAGCATTCCTGTGCCATGCAAGTGCTAGAAAGGACTATAGTCAGTTGAAGGGTTAAAGCTAAGTGGTAGTCTTTACATAAAGAAAATCCCATGTTCAAACCCCAGAAGCTCCAGACAGGACTGGGAGCGTTCCCCCATCTGAATGAAACCCTGGAGAGTAACTGCAGTCAGTATAGACAATACCAGTGGTCTGATTCAGAATAGGGCAACTTCCTACATTCCTAAAGTCACCTTCCTATCTAGACAGGACAGTAGTGATTGAAAGAGATAGCCTCTAACCAATGCCACCAATGCCTTATTTACTAAATGTACAGTTCTGCTATTAAAACAGATTTTTGTATTTTAACTGAATGCATACACATACTTGTTTCGCTCCAGGAAACAAGATCCGTTTTTAAATCCCTGGTTTACCCAGGGAAATGTTTATTTTATTTATTTATTTGTTGCATTTATATCTCACCTTTTTTGTCCATGGAGCTCAAGATGGCTTACATAGTTCTTCCACAACTCATTTAAAACTCACTACAACCCTGTGAGGTAGGTTAGTCTGAGAGGTAGTTACAGGCCCAAGGTCACCCAGTGAGCTTCCTGTTAAGAGGGGAATTGAACCCACATCTCTCAGGTCCTAATCCAACACTCTAACCACTGTACCATCACTGGCTGCTGTGCCTTAAGACATCCTTTGCTTTTATCCCTATACAAAACACAAAATAATGAGTCTGACAATGCCAAGAACCAAGACAAAATGGATTATTAATGATAACCTGGTCTCCAGAACTCCATTAATTTATGTCTTTCTGTTGGATCCTAAAGATCTATCAGTGTTCTCGCTCAACAGAAAGGGGGGTGGAGGTGGTGGAGAACACCAACATTGTACTTGGTTTTTAACGTTCCTTAAAATGAAGAATTCAGTATCAAAAACTGAGTTATGTGGTTTCAGATTTTCTTGCAGGAGAAAGCTTCTTTATCAAATGTTGGACAAAGAAAGATGGACTACAAAGCAGACTTTTAAAATGAAAAGTTGTGAATTATACTAATTATAATTACAGGTAAGATGGCATGAGCCCACAGAACAAGCCAGCATAGAATTTCTCTGTTAACAGCAAAAGGACAAGCAGAAGTAATATATTTTAAACTTTCACAATTTGAGGGTGGGGGAGCCCTAATCCAATCTAATCTAATCTACGCTTCCCATAATATTTATGAAATTAAAAAACAGAGGGGGGAAATAGTTATAATGTACTCTGGATGAACTCTGCTTTTGAAATAGAATAAAAACAGCCTTTTGCTTTTCAATCTCCATCAAAGTGGAGTTAAAAGGAGGGACAGCATTCCCTCGCTCACTGCCATTAATCATGGCTTTCTTCAAGCAAGTGCGTATTAATTTCTGTCATCCCAAACATCATTGAGTATTGTTGCAGTGCCGTTCACTCCTCATTCACCACCAGTTGTTACCAGTTTCCCTACACTGAGCAGAGACAGGGTGATTCGTGTGGATTTCAGTGTTAGAGGCCTTTATCCCTGGGGTGCTGACACCAATTAAGCCGTTTCGTGAAGAAATGGGAATAGGCGCGCAAACCCTTCCATATAACAAGAGCTCGCACCTACCATTGGCAGGTTGCCATTTTCCAGAGCCTGGCACTCAAAGACGCTCACTGCCACAGCCTTTCGGAATTACAGAGTATGTTTACACATTTAATCTTAGCTAATTTCTGGAGATTCAAGACGGTAATTTGAGGATGGGGAAGAGGTGGGGGAGCAGGCAGGAAGAAGAGAAGATTCTGCAATCACATTTTGAACACAAGAGAACCCATCTGCATGGTTTATTATTCAAAATCGGTATGCTGTATTTTTATACCCATATACAAAAAAGTTAACATAAAATCATGACAGAGACAGAGTAAGAGAGAGATGACATCACAGCAGTCCATGCTCTGTAGCAGAGCAAGATTAAATTCAGGCGGTGGTATTCAAGTTTTAACATGAAAAAGAAGTATGTTTGATATGTTAAACATAAAAATTAACAATAATCCTTACAATTAGCAATAGCTGATCTATGGGAATTTGTACTTCTTCCTTAGATATCCCTTTCAGAGGGTAGGGAGTCACACAGGCCGCACCACAACAAAATTCACAAGGGCTATCAAATGCCTACCCCAAATCCACTCTTTTAATGAGTTTAATATTGTTTACGCATTACTAAACAGTGTGTAAAGATTCATCAAACTCTCTAGCAAGGCTGTTGATTTCCCCTTTCTTCCAGACCACTTTAGATCTAATCATTCTCCTTGTTTCAGACGCTTACATCTGCTTTTAAGTTTTTATGGTTGCCTTTTGGCAGGCAGCAAAGTGGAGCTGTCGATGCCGCTGCAGAATAATGCAAGGTTTGTTATGAATTAAATATTAGAAACCTTAACACAGCGGCCAATAAGAATTATTTGCCTTATTAAAGCAGCAGAAGACGCTGATTAAATTTTCATTGCATTGCAGTCTTTTCCCCATTTCTGCTTTCAATTCATCATTCTAATGTATGAAAGGCTTGCCGAATAATGGCGTGGAGACTTAATTTCTGGAATGCAAATATGGCAAAGAAAATGCCATAAATACCCTCCCAGAAAACATTAAACAGTCAGTTCTAATTAAGTGAATACTAACTAAGTAAATATTCTCTTAAAGGAGGAAAAATATAACTCAAGGTGTCAAGAATTTAAGAAGGAAAGCAATGGGCAAACACATTAAAAATAAAAATAAAAATTGCCTACCCTCACCTGAATGTCAAGACAGACAGAAGTTTCAGATATGTACATTTCAATAAATGAGTACAGTGCTAGGAAACAAAGACTGTTAGGTGAATGTATGTGTGAGTATATGCATATGGGCCCTATGTGTACACATGTCAGCCTGAATACACACTGCACAATTTTTAAAAATTGCAGCTTAGCAGAATTTAACTATTAAATATGAATACTGGTCAGCAGTTTAAATAATGCATGCCATATTTAAAATGTTTAAAGTTATATTTTTTTAATGTATTTACAAATAACAGTGAACTGCGCTTCACAGATGCACCAATTTCAGTTTGCATCACCCAAATTAGATTAGTAAAGTACAACCATATTGGTGTATGCGTATGTGTGTGTAACATACCCCCACTAAAAAAAATAATCTAGTAATCATGTCCTAAACTGAAGGTTGTTCACATTTCTACCTTAATGTGCATCAGGAAGAAAATGAACTTCAAGTATCCATTTCCCCATGAGAAAATCTCTTCCCTGAAACTCTGCAACTAATGAAATGGGGGAATCTATAAATAGCAGCATCATTACCATGAGAGCACTTGCTTTGTACTAGTCTCTGCATCTGACCCTCTTTACACTAATAACTACCAGCCTTCAATATAATTCCTTCATAGGATGATCAATATTAGGACAGTTAAAATGTGATGTACATTTAAACAATAGAGGATATTTACTTACTACTAGGCTAGCTAAGGATTGGATGGTGGAGGAGAACTCACAGAGAAAGAAATATAATGCATTCTTTTTTTCTTGGCTCACACTTAAGGATTTCTTATTGTCTTAAACAATATGAGGGGACTGCTGTGCAGATTTCCTCTTATGTTCAGGGACATGTACAGTGACCGGGGGGGGGGGGGGGAGAGAAAGAGAGAGAGAGAGAGAGAGAGAGAGAGAGAGAGAGAGAGAGAGAACACCACTATATAATACACATGTAGTAATCGCCTGCTGAAACAGTTTCCAGTGAGCCTCATTAAAATAGTTACTCCCCTCTAAACATAATCCACTGAACCATTTACTCAAAGAGACCTTCTCTAAATGGCTGAAAACAAAATAGGTGTAATAAAAAAGAATTGGGAAGATGTGGTAGTTTGGAAAAGCACACACCCCTCTTCCCGTAGAGACAGAATCTTGTCAACCACCACACACTCTTGAAAAAGAAAAAAGGATATTTAAGTCATCCTTAATGTCACTGCCGGTTATAAATTAACCTGTGCTAGAATGATAACCTTGTTCAAAGATTCAGGGTGGGGCGGGGGGGGGGGGAATCCCAGCAGGAACTATTTATTAGGTGTCTATGGAACGCTAAAGCACTCTCTGTAATTTATTGATACTGAGATATTTATGTTGCCCTTCATTAAAGGTAAATATTCAGTTACATTTGCATCTCCTACATTCAAAGAGCTCAAATCGTCCTGCTAATTTCATATCTCTTAAAAATAAATATGATAAAACATTCCAGTGGGTGGATGAGTTTAAAGGCTTTTATTCTCTGTGACAAAATTATTGATGACAACACATCATAAATGGCACTTACCACGTATAAGCATGTCATGAGAAAAATGTAAAATATTAGAACAGTTATGCATGCAGGAACATTTACTTTTTAAATGAAATAAGAAAGCAGGGGAGGGGGTGGCATTCCAATATTAACTGCCATACAGCTAAATCAAGGGCATGTGTGAAGAGCCAAAAGAGAACATCAAATTTCACACATACTTAATTTGACTCATATTCTTTGCACTCTCAGGTATTGTATACGCAGTAAAATTTGATCGACTTCATTGAAACTACAAGACACAACAGTTAGCTGTCTGTGTACCTGGACATACCTAGGTTTCTTTCTACCCCTGCCCCATGGGTAGTGGCTTATTTCAAGCTTTATTTTCTTTCTCATCATCCCCAAACTAGATTTATTTTAGAGATCAAAACGCAATGGCATTTTCCACTCCAGAGTCACATGGCAAGGTATACAGAAGGTCTTTCTAGTGGTGGGAAATTGTGTAAATATTCATAGAGCAAAAATGGCCTACATTCTGCCAGCAGAATGGCATTTTGTTTGAAAATAGCAGGCACTGGCGTCATAAAAGAGTATAACTAGGATTTGAAAGCTTTCTTGGTTGTGCATGAAAATTTTGTGTTAATATCACATTTTAATCATACCGATACCCCTCTGACTGACCAAGAAGGGATCACTGCCTATGTTTAGTATTTTAAATTAGTGACATAATAAAGAGGCACACACAGACCTTAGAAAATAAATGTTTTAAGGAACATAAACAGAGTTAAGTGAAGCTAACAAACCATAATTAATTTCACATTCAAAAAACACAATGAAATAAGCACTGCAATGAGATATGTGGTCAAAATTAAAAGCGCTGGTTGGGGGTTGTAGGTGGCTGGATTGTCCCATGTGAGCTAGTCATGTATCAGCTGCATTTGTAAATAAAAATTGAAATTATTACTTCTGCTTACAGTAGTGACAGCAATGCAGGCACTCAGCATCCAAAGGGTTTAGCAAGTTAGAGAGTTAAATAAGGCAGATTTTCAAATGGCAGGGACTCAGTGATGAGGCCGTTCTTGCTCCAAGGCAAGCGGATCGAGCAGAGCAGCTCGGCGGCACTTGACAACAGCAGCGCTCCCACAATTTTAACCCTCAAATCCAATCAATCGTTGCTCTTTGCATTTCAAGCAGCTCCTGGCTGCCACTGCCTGAAGATAACTGTTTTACCACCTCTGTCATGCCTAATTAACAAGTCAGATGTACAATTTAGAAATTTTGCAATTAACCTGCTAAAATATTGCTGGAGGATGCTAATTGTTATGCCAGTTGCCATAAAAGCTCATTTGCATAACTTATGTGTGAAAAACAATTATGAGGCGCGTTTGCAGACGCGGTCCACAAACCGCTCCCAGCTACGGATGAGAGGGCCACAAAAACATTTAATTCATTGCCCACCCCAAAAAAGGGAGAGAAAAATAAGAGATACATTCCTGCTTTTTGCCCCCTCTAACAGCATCTGTTTTGCGAAGCCATATTCATAGAAAATCCCCAAATCAACAATTAGAAGCATATGTAAATGTGCGATTACAGTTCTTTTTCTTTCACTGACAACTTCCCCCCACCCACCCCAAGCGCAAAGAGTGGGAAAGGAGATGATAAATGTCTCGCCTGTTCCAATTCTCTTGCACCACAAAGAGGAAGTGCATTGCCGCAGCACCAGCCAGCAAGCCAGCCAGCCAGCCAGCAGGCGGCCATTCCATTCCGTTAGGCTCTATCTAGTCCTTGCAGTCAGTTCACTGGGGGCCACTTTCAGCAACAAAAGAAGCTAAAGTCAATTGTTTCCTTTGTAAATGTGCTTCTTCAGCTTACACTTGCCAAGGCTTTTAAGAGCAGGGGTGTTGCGGGGGGGGGGGAGTGTTGCAGGGGAAAGAAGTCTTGCAGGGGGTTTGGCTGCAGAATAGGGCATGCTTTATCGATATTTACATGAGTCTCAAGCAAAAGGTCCCAAATTGAGCAAGATTCACCACAATAGCAACTTCCTTTTCAGTGCTTGGAAGAATTAATAGGTAGTTCCAAAGACATATATCACCCCCCACACACACTGATTTTGGGGGACAGGAGGCAGAATTCTGATTGTGCTTATCTACAGCCTGAACTATATATTCTGGCCCTGTCCTTTTATTACACCAACTCCGGCCCACAAACCCCCAAAAGTAGCTCCTGGATCACTTATCTTCCTGCATTCTTCTCCTACATCATTTGTACTGGTTCAGCTGAATTCCTTTACAGACCTGCCAGTTTGGTCTTTGCCTGTCCATCCCTCTTATGAGTCACTGCCCAGTGGGACATACAGCCTATTACACCAGTATCTCCTACAGAATCATACCACTTGCTCATGCAAAATAATAAAATTTTATAACAGGTGGTATGCCATCCAGGCAAATACTAGAACCAAACCTCCTTAGCAACAGAAAAGTATTGAGCCCCTTCAGTCAACGTAAGTTTTTTTCCTGCCCTCCCTCAAGGCGGCAAGGAAACCCAGGGTGCAAATTTGGTCTGAACCTTGTTACAACAGATTGTATTCAATGTCTCCTAGAACCACTATACAGAGTGTTTTTAGAAACAAATTTAAATTAATAACAAAGATGCTCAGCTGCATCACCTCTAA
Organism: Podarcis bocagei; assembly: GCF_964188305.1. NCBI lineage: Eukaryota > Metazoa > Chordata > Lepidosauria > Squamata > Lacertidae > Podarcis > Podarcis bocagei. Next base: position 12,561,161 of record NC_138140.1, read on the forward strand.
ACATCCAGAGTTCACTTGATGGTCCTACAGCAATCAATATACCAATTATGTATCCCTTACAATACAGAAAAGTTTACTACTCTTTGGCAAGAAAGCCTCAAAACACACACACTCACAAATTTAGTTCTACCTCACTTTCTACAAGTGTAACCAAAGCAGCAAACAGATATCAAATACAATGAAATTACAACCATATGTCAGGAGTGCTCTGATGGTGTTTCCTGCTTGGCAGGGGGTTGGACTCGATGGCCCTTGTGGTCTATTCCAACCCTATGATTCTATGATTCTATGAAATGTGTATTATTTTTATGTATTAATAAATTAATCTTAAAACAGTTAAGAAATCAACTCACTGAAATAAAAAGGTTTTAAAACCCATATAAAAGTGAGCAAAGAGGGAATACCATAACTACGGTGCCAGCATGGAGAAAGCCCCAAACCTAGTACTTTTAACTGAATGTCCATTAGGGCATAAGACATAACATACAAAGGGAAGATTGGGAAAAGTTATGGAAAATTAATTTAAAATTTACTGAGTGTATATTGCTAAAAGAGAATTATATGAAAATGATGTATAGATGGTATATTACACTGGCAAAAATGACAAAAATGTTTAGAACAAGCTCCAATAAGTGTTGGAACTGTAAGGAAAAGGAAGGTACCTTTTTCACATGTGGTCGAATTGCAAAATAATTTAAAACTATTGGGATATGATTTATAATGTAATGAAAAGAATGTTTAAGACGACTTTTGTTAAAAGACCAGAAGCTTTTCTATTAGATATTTTACATCAAGATTTGTCAAAAGACAAGAATAATTTATTCATGTATGCAACAACAGCGGCTAGAATTTTACTAGCTCAAAGATGGAAAAGCGATGAAATACCAACAAAAGAACAATGGCAAGAAAAGTTGATGGAATATGCCAAAATGGCAAAGCTGACTGAAAGACTTAAAGATAAGGACAATAACGACTTTTTAAAAGATTGGGAACCTTTTATGATGTATATACAGAGGCAATGTAATGAAATGAACTCACTTGCAGGATTTAATTAAGACACTTACAATCAACAAGCCTAAAGAGAAAATTTAAATGAGGGTAAAATGTTAAGAATATATTAATGAAGTATAATTTTAATTTCAGTATATAAGGTATATAAAACTATAAGCAGAAGAAATGAATATGTGATAAACAGAAAGGGAAGTTGCAGGAAGTTGCGGGTAGGTAACAGAAAATGTAAAATGTAACTTGTGTTTTTTATCAGCATTGATAATGCTATTTTTTTTTTAATCTTAATAAAAAATGATTTAAAATAAATAAATAATGAATGAATGTCCATTAAAGCCAGACATACAGGCCTCAGAAGTTGACCTTGACCAGGCTTCTATGGGGAAAACCAGTCCTTAAGGTCACTATTGACACATACATGATCAAGGGGAGAAAGACAAAGAACATGGATAGGATTCCTGGCTGGGTATTTCCAAATCAAATGCTGAAGCCAGGAAGGAAACACCCATTAAGACACCTGCAGGCAGATCATAGGCTGTCCTTCCTGTGTGTACCAATAGTCAAGTGAATCTTGTTTGTCTGGAAAAGTTCAGACTTTTCAGGCAATAATTAGTGAACATGCTGTGAAAATATAGCTGAAGAGTTGCCTGAATGCTTTCAGAACGTATGTGGAGGTTGGAATAGAGGGACAAAGTGCACACTGTCAATCTATCCTTACAAATTTGAGAACTAACATATAAATGAGTGCCACTTTTACTTATGGGTTCTTTTCTCTTTTCTCTTTAATTTAGTTTCACCAAGATGAGAAGCTGAAAGCATGGGAAGAACAAAACACAACATAGTTAAAGTCGAGGTGCTACAAAGTACAACCCAATTTTTTAGAAGTTGGTGGTTTGGGATTATCGCTACTACTGTACTAATACACGCCAAACCGATGATCCACACCTTGTTGAAGGTTAGCCACAACTGTGCCATGATCCCTGTGAGGCAGCACTACCTATTTTTTTCCAAAATGTTGAGGCAATTGAAAAGTTACCTAACTATCAGGGTGATTAAACAGCAGCTGTTATGATAATCAGCCTGTAAAAGGAAATTGATTTGCTTAGTGCTAGCAACCACAATATTATTACTCTCTGTATACTGAAAGAAATATTTCCTTTATTGAACACTAAATGCCATAAATTCAGGTAAACTGAAATTAGTCCATGTAATACACTGACACCCAAGAATTTATGCATATATAGCCTGTCATTTAATTTTCAGGCATTCAATTCCTATACTTAGCCACAGCCAAAAGGTCAAGAACCAACAAGTCAATAAGTTCCCAAGGTACTTATTGATAACACGTCAAGGACCTAACAAGTGGCAAACCAGTACGAACTAATTCATAGCAAATTCACTTCTTTCTGCTAACCAAGGGTGAATTTGGCCCCAACACAAGACTAGTTTAGCTTCTCAGCACAAGCATTACAGAAACTAGTTCCACAAGCCCAGACTGAAAAATCAGTACTGAATAAAAATACAGAAATATGCAGTCAGAAGCCTTGTATCTGTCTCAGGAAGAAATTTTACCTACTAGTGCTGGTATGACACTAGGCCCTGTGGAAGCAGAGGGAAGTTTAAGACACGATACCTATTTCTAGACTACCTTTCTACCACACTAGCCTTCAAAGGGGGAGGGAGAATCAAAAGCAACAAAATAGCTAGCAGGGTTTGTTTGTTTTTAAGTTACAGAAATCCAGAGACTTTCTTTGATTTCACTGTTTACTTCCTCCTGTCACTCCCTTGGTCCAAGTTACAGCTTTCACATTTAGGATACTGATCTCTTCAGAATAAATGCAACATGACCAGCATCCATGAATTGCACCACTACTATGAGGTTACATTATTTGCATTTGCTACCCTTAGTTCTCTTCTTGTTCATCTCTGCCCCATAAACATGTACATCTACCACCTTCTCAAGTCACTTTTGGTAAAACAGGCTATTGGTCCTATGGAATTTCAACTGACAAAAGACTAGTTACAGATGGGTAGCCGTGTTGGTCTGCCATAGTCCAAATAAAAAAATTCCTTCCTGTAGCACCTTAAAGACCAACTAAGTTAGTTCTTGGTATAAGCTTTCGTGTGCATGCACACTTCTTCAGATACACATCTGAAGTGTATCTGAAGAAGTGTGCATGCACACGAAAGCTTATACCAAGAACTAACTTAGTTGGTCTTTAAGGTGCTACAGGAAGGAATTTTTTTATTTTGACAAAAGACTAGTCAGTCTTGAAGGTGCCGCAGGGTCTTTGTTATGCAGTTAACAGGGTGCCTCAGGTACTACCTTACCATATGTCCGCAGCAACATACAAGTGTTCATTTCAAGATATAATCAAGTTTAACTCAATACATGAAACTCCCTGAGCAAAAATTTAATATATCTAGCTCATGATATTTCTAATGGGATTCTAGCCCACACCTGGATATCTGCATAAGGCCTAGTTCATGCAAACCAGCTGGATAAGGTAGTACTTGGGCTATACCACTCTGTTGGAAAACAGAAATAAATTATCCATAATTCAGAAATCCCTACAATAAAAATGTAGATGTCAATAAATGGTGGGAGGCAGAAGAATTTCAACTGAACTACTCACTGCATTATTTTGTTTGTGCAGGTAAACGAACAAGGAAAGCATTCTGCTGTGTGATTCCCCTTTCCACCATCTGAAATACAGCAGTCCAGGTACACTTTTACTGCCTTGCATGCTCTTAGTTCAAAGGTCCACAAGTCCACAGTGTTTAAGCAATCCTGGAGTAATTGACCCTATAGCTGTTTTTAAAACAGTATAAGGCTGCTAATAATAATTTGCTCTTGCTGACCCCTGACAAGAAGATGGGTTGGTAATAACATCCTCATATTTCTAGTTCACTTTTAGTACAGGGTGCTTGTCTCTCTGTCTTTTAAATACCTGAAGTCAACAAAGGAAAGAAATATGATAGAGAGAAACTGAGAGCTCCCACTCCATTTGAATAACAAATGAAATCCTAAAAATACCACTACTGCGTGATATTATAGACTATCACTAGTTTTTATAGTGACAGGAAGACTGTGCTATAATTTTTGAGAAAAACCCTGGTATAAAGTGCCATAAACCCGACTGCTCCTATAATGAATCACTTTATCTAGCACACAATCATTTCCACAACTTTTCATGTTTGTATAATTTGTTCAAAAATGATAATAAATATATCCTTGAAGTCAAGTTGAATTGACACACAATCTTGGGTGGCTTGTTGAGAGCTGAAGTAATATACCGGTAGTACAGTGGTACCTCTGGTTATGAACTTAATTCGTTCTGGAGGTCCGTTCTTAACCTGAAACTGTTCTTAACCTGAGGTACCACTTTAGATAATAGGGCCTCCCGCTGCCGCCGTGCGATTTCTGTTCTCATCCTGAGGTAAAGTTCTTAACCCGAGGTACTACTTCCGGGTTAGCGGAGTCTGTAACCTGAACTGTTTGTAACCCGAGGTGATTGTAACCCGAGGTACCACTGTATAGAAGTATAAGTCAGAAGTCCCATTCTCACTTCACCCACAAAACAGACTGGTTGGCCTTAAACAAACCATCAGATTTCTGCTTGCACCAGCACCAAGGGATAATCTGGGTTTATCTTGCATGACTGTTAGATTAGATTTATGAATTTATCATAGTTTTCCTGTCCCTAGGTCAAAACATCTAAAAAAAATTAACACACCAGAAACGTAAACTATACACAAGAATAAAACCAAAGGCACTGGAAATGGATAAAAACAAATCCATAACAGATGGTTAAAAGCCAATTGCAGTATAATGGCAAAAAACCTCACAAAACTAAAGCCTTGCTTATGCAAAACAAAACCTTCCATCCAACACAAAGAGAAGGGACCCAACAGATCTCCATGGGAAAGGTATTCAACAATTGTTGAACCACTACTTGAAAAGGGCTCATTACAGTACCTGCCTATCAAATCTCACTGGGGCAGAACTGTCATAAAAAGTGATTAAAATGTAAATAAAGGGGTTTAAACACAAAATAGTAAGACTACAATATATATTGATTTATAAACCCATTGTGGAACTGCACTTGCCCCCCTTTGGACAGATCTACAGTATAAGCTTCAGAATGGAGTCAGGATCACCTTTTTCTTTTTTCAGCAGAAGTTGGCTATGCAGAATATAGATTGACTGGCTCTTTGTAAAGTCATTTCCACTGTTGCTGCCACCCTCAAAAGAAAAATATTTCACTTTTTTTAAAAAAAGAAAAGTGACACATAAGCAAATATTTATTTGGATAAACATGGCAGCTGCCTGGGGGGAGGACACCCTGAAACTTTTCTGGCATGTGATCATGCCATGTAGTCCAACCCCTTGCAAATTTGGGGATGGGGTGCACAGTGGGGAAATTGGAGCCAGGTGTAAACATCAGGGAAGGCCAAAGGTTAGGTCACCATGCAGGAAAATGCTACTCTGTTCCTGGGAGGGGGAGGATGATACACACTGTTATTAGCAGGGTGCAATTTTATTTGCAAAATTTTGGAAGCCAGGTGGGAAGAAAACTCTTCTCCCATAAAGTCAGGTGCAATGTAAATTAAGCATCAATGCATATGAGACACACTTTCAATATTAGTAAGACTACTACCAATAGGCCAGTTCTGTCACAACAAACTACTAGAAAATTAAGCAAATGTTGTTGAGTTGCCCCCAATAATTTTTTTTTAATGTAAAAAATGCTGTTGGTATTTTATCTAATTTAATTGTTATTGTGTTTTAATTATTATTTTTGTGCACTGTATTATTCTGGAGTCCTACAACAAAGGGCAGGATGTAAGCTGCAAAAGCAAATAAAATAAATATTCCATTGTAATCAATGAAGCCAGAAATTCAGTGTCTAAAATATCCTTCAAAGAACAACCTCAAAAACAACAAGCAAGTAATCTTCTCTTATGTGGTTGTAAATTCAAATGGAGGGGCTGCGTCTGTTGGCAGGTGACTTTACAATCAGTAGTTCCACTTGTCCTTGCAGCCTGGAACTTGAACTGTATCATCAATGCTTAGGAACCAGAAGATTTCCAGACATGCCCCTATGTATTCTTGTTCTAATAGTATCGGTCTGTACATCTTCACTATACAAGCTCATTCGAGAGCGACTGAAAATGGGGTGTAAATATAGTAACAGTGTACAGTGTATAGTACAGCGGTACCTCGGGTTACATACGCTTCAGGTTACATGCGCTTCAGGTTACTAACCCAGAAATAGTACCTTGGGTTAAGAACTTTGCTTCAGGATGAGAACAGAAATCGTGCTCCGGCGGTCAGCAGCAGTGGGAGGCCCCATTAGCTAAAGTGGTGCTTCAGGTTAAGAACAGTTTCAGGTTAAGAACTGACCTCTGGAACGAATTAAGTACTTAACCCGAGATACCACTGTGTTTAAATATATTTAAATTCAATCCCTTTGTATTTCAGATCCAGTTGTAGCTCATGCCCACTGGGAGTAGAAGGGCAGAAGGAAGGAAAATCAATAAGCAGGTGGTTCCATACAGAGGCATACCTAGGCGTCCCTTGTACCCTTGGCAAGGAGCTGCATTGGCACCCCCTAAAGAAAAAACAATAACACTTTACCGCAATAGCCACTATCAAGTCCTGCACAAGGACCAAGGTGCCAGTGGAACCACCACCACCTCATCCAGGGTCCCCTCCCCTCACCCAGTCAGGCACATATTAGCAGCAATGAAACAGCCCAGCCCAGCAGCAAGAGGAGGGAGGCAGGCAGATCCACTCAGGTCCCCCAAGACTCGTGGGGACCACACACGCACACAAAATTTGGCAGAAGTTAAAAGTCCCTGTAGGTGGTGGGTATGAAAAAAGCAGTGGAGGTGACACCATCCGTCCCATCACCCCACCCACCCGTGATCTTAATTTATTCTGAAGCAAATGTCATCCAGGCAATCTGGCTATCATGCCTCCCACACAATTAACCCTCTTTCCTCAGTCGGAGCAATCTGAGGTGATTTTTGTGGGGGCCCCCCCCAGGGCTGGCCCCCTACTGGGGACCAGTTTTGCCAACCCCTAGGTATGCCGCTGGATCCACTGCATATCCTCCAAGGGCCACGAAAATGCCAGTACACTCACGAAAACCCTTAAGCAATCACTGCCTCTTACTCAGTCACAGAGAGTCCCAAATTCCCCCAGCCAGGGGAAGCAGCTTCTGGGCCAGCAGCAGCAATACTAGGAAGGAGGTATGAGGGATCCTTCCCAGATAGTGCTTACTGTACTAGGCTTTGGGGGGAAAGGGAGGTGGCCTCTAGGACCCTGTCAGATCTCTCATGCCTCCTTCCCTAAGGGTTTGCTTTTTGGTTTCATTCCCAGGCACTGGCTGGAAGAACTCAGCCCTCTTGGCCAGGGAAGGAAGGGTGATTGCCCAGTTATGCCTGTATATCTTGCTGCCTCCTTGGATCCTTTCAACAGGGAGGCGACCAGCCTTTGTTCACTTCACTCCATCTCTCCGTGCCTTTACCTGAGAGTAAATTCCATTGAATGAGTCAAAGCTAACTTCTGAGTAGGTGTGTATAAGATGGCAGACAAGAGTAAAGCTAGGTTTCTTAGGGAAGGGGAAGTAATTACTCCCACCAAGCTCAATGAAATCTTATTCAGAGTAAATATGCACATGGTCCTACTATACACAAACAATGACCAGGAATCAAGTGGGACTTACTTCTGAATAACCTTATACAGAAAGTGGGGTACCAGGATGCAATCTTCTGCATACACGTGAGGATAAGCACTCCTAAACATAATGTGACCAGCTCCTGTGTAAGTATGTGCTGAATCAGGTTGCTGGGCTGCTGCAATCCGTAGAAGGAGAGCGCAAAACTGTGTGTTGTTCAGGTCAAAATGCAGTGCAAGCCTTACATATGTCTACTCATAAGCAAACACTTAAATTCATTGAGACTTACTCCCAGGTAAATGTATACTGTGCAGGACTACAGCCTTAAATATATACATGTAGGTATCCAGCTGTCTAGTACCAGTGTAAGGGAAATACCTCCCTTGTATTAGCATATTTTTATTACTATGATTATTTTGTTGTTGCACGTGCGTGTGCACACAGAGCAGCACTGGAATAATCAGGTCCCTGCCTGCAGGAACTTACGATCTACCATACACACCATGCATTCAGCGTACATTGCAATGGAAGACACACATCTCCCACTTTCCTATGAGCAAATTCCCTTACACTTCCTGAGGAGATAAGCATCCAGGCTTGCACCATGAGAGAGAGAGAGAGAGAGAGAGAGAGAGAGAGGAGGCAAAGGTAAGAGAACAATATATGGAGAGAGGGAGGGAGGGAGGGAAGGGGTGTGCATATGTATCTCCAACCTGTTATTTAGCCCAATACACATCCAATGCACAAGTCCTGGGTTTATTGAAACAAAATAAAACGTGTGGAATATTTTGATGCTCTGGTATGAGCTGCAGCACTGTCAAGGAGAGATGCTTCATCTCCACAGCCTCCTATCACTTGAGCACTCCAGCTCCCTTTTGCTGCCTCTAGTTGAATGGGAAGGAAAAACCCTCTCTCCCTTTGGCACACAGATGCAACTGCAGATGGAAGAGAATGTAGAATAGAATGTCCCTATTTTCATCTGAGGAATGTTGGAGGGAATGCCAAAGCAGAGAAACATCCCCACTGGTTGTAAATAAAAAGCAGGCTGGAAGAGGCAAACTGGGGCTGCTCCTGATGAACCAGCCTCCACTATAAAGATCTGATAAATCTGACCTCAAATTCAAACACCAAGCAAAGCTTCCATGGAGGGCACTAAGTTGAGGGAAACTGATGTGTGTCATGGTCTACAGTAGGTCTAAAACTATGAAAAGCACATAATAAAATGTCACATTATATGTGCAAATGGCATTATAACTAGCATACAGATAGGACAACCAAGTGAGCAACCTATGATTTGTACACAGACTAACTCCACTTCCACCTGAATCCATGGAAATTTCCACCATCAATTATTTGCAGACTTACCTGAAAGTAAGCTTTTTTGAACACAATGGGACTTATTTCCAAATTAACATTTTAAGCATTTAACAGAAATTGTATACTAAACTGTAAAAGTCTCTAAGATGTTTACATGAAACAAAATATGCATTAAAATTATTAATAAGATTAACTTTCAATATACATATCACTTTTAATCTGAATATACAACATTGAACGTTACACACTATAAAGCTATATACAACAGAATAAAGTCACAAGAGATGAGCATTTAAAAACCAAACAAATCTTTGGAAAACATCCTAGAAGGGCTGGTTGAAGAATTTGCCTGGCACCAAAGAGATAACAGAGACACAGATGTGAAAGTCCGGGGTGGGGTTCAGAGATGTGAAAATTGACAGGTAGAAACATCCCCCCTCCCACCCACACAATTGTTTCAGGGGTTTTCCCAAATATTCTAAAAAATTAGGAGGTAAATAAAAATGACCTCCCAATTTTTCAGATGCCCCCCTAGCTTTCACATCTCTGCACAGAGATAGCACTAGACAAACTACCTTGGGGTGAGAGTTCCAGGAGGCAGAGAGCCACAGGAGAAAAAGAGCCATGCAGAGTAAATTTCTACCTCACTTGCATCAGGATCCCCCATCCGAAGCAGCGGCCTGAATTCAAGCTCAGACTCAGATAGGAAGGGGCACCAAAGGCAGAGGTAAAACCAACTTCAGACCCAGCATCATCATTTGTCTTGAGTCAGAACTCATTGGATCAGGAGCCCTTGAGCCAGTGACCTCAAACTTGCAAGGAGTGGGTCAGCAATAAACACACCAGTGTCAGTGACTTCTCCCTCTGACCACTGCATCATTGACCCACCACCACTCCCCTGTCTCTGAGCCTTCTTCCCCTGGGGGTTCCCCAACTGGTGCCTCCCACCACTTCTCTGCTTCCAGCCACTCCACAACTTCAAGCTCCAGTTAGCCAACCTAGTTGCAATATTACTAACTGACAGTGCTGTACCTCAAATCAGAAATGGATTCAGTTCCTTTATTTTATTCATGAAGTTTCCCCTTTATTGCAGTGACCCCTGAGCAACATTAATATAGTGGAGGCAGCAGGTAACAAAAAACATTCCTCAAGAGCACTTTTGTTATGGGAGCTAAGGCTCAGAAATGAACAGTTATTTACTAATCCAACGTTACTTCTTGCAAGGAAATTTTCTTTGGGCAATAGTCAGTCAATTTTTTTCCAAATCCAAAATAATTTTTAAAATGAAGAAAAAAGGTTCTGACCAAAAAGAACAAACATTGATTTAACTAAGCCTTTTCATCCTATTTTTACCCATCAAGTTTTGTTTCAGTAAGGGCACCATACCCCCATGTTTATTATGATAGTCCTGTGGAAGTCATACCAGAATTGTTCTACAGGCAACAACTGCTTTACACGCATCCACTTGACGCACAACCGTGCACATGCACTTTGCAGTGACCCGATAGTGGTTGGAAAAAGGAAGCATAATGGGGAAGGGAAGGGCCATAATGGGGCAAAGCAGGCTTACGCTGACTCCACCAACGCACGCCAGGGTCAAAAATTGGTCATTGCCTGTAGTTGCCTTTGATTCTCACATTCTGGTGGGCTTTTTAGCCTTTTACAGTTAAATGGCTAGTTGCAGTTTAACCTGAGGAAATAAATCCTAGGCATTTTGAGATGCAAAATCTCTCTATGGCCCATTCACTTATAGTTTTGTACTATAGAAGGGATATTCAACTACACACACACACTGCAGAATTTTGTTTATGAATGGGCATACACCAAAATGACAAGAGTTCCCCACAGTATATATAGAAATAAAGAGCAGGGAAGGACTGGGGCCCCTGTCTGTGCCTGGAAAAGAGGAGTCCAGCTATTCAGAAAATGCCTTTTCATCACTTACAGTCAATGCATCACCATATGTATTTTGCACTGGGATATCCATATCAAAGTACTTAAGAGTGTGAAATGTTATTCAGCCCTCAGCCTAGCTTACTTCACAAGGAACTGTCAGGCAGAGCACAGAGGGAACTAGAGAGGAATTTGACCTTCGCTAGCTGTGGATATTAAGGTGTAAAAAAAAAAAAGTACAAGCTTTCACACACTAAGCAGACTCAGAAAAACAGTAAGACAGTTTTTTTCTGTGTGCACATGCTCATTCACACTCTTATATTTTTTTTCTTCAGTGCTTCTTTGTGCATCAATATTCTGAATACCACAGAAGCTAAGCATCAGAAATGGGTAATGGAGTCGGGATGATCTGAGTTAGATCAAAAACTACATTACCACCAGTTATCCTATTGCCATGAGAGGCTTATTACACAGATATAATACACTTTATGAGCTCCAACAAGCAAGTGCAATTAATCAAATTAAGGTTAGAACATACATTTTAACTCTGAATTACTTGCTCTTACCGATTTTAAGGTCAACCTTTAAAACTACTCCCATATTCCTTAATAGCAAATAAAATCCACACACAACACAACATTTTCTTTCTGAACTATGTATGTGTGCGAACTGCTTACCAATTCATGGGGAACTCCGGGAGTGAGTGGGGTGGGGGTGGGGGTGGGGGGACATCAGGCCTTTGCTGCTACTTTGCAACTTATTTGTTTGGTGTTACTCTTGAAATCAAACCTTCATTATGCTATCTCAAAGGCCAAAACCAAAGTCTGCCGTTATCCGTTTCAAGGCTGCTGCACAGAAGGGTCTTACAGCACCACATCATAAATGTACAGGTCAGTGGAGGGGAGGGGAGGGAAGAGAGGTAGACAGAAATGCCACCCAACATAAGATTGCACTTCCCTTTCTCTTAAAGTACTGCCAGTGAAACACAAAGGAATTTTTCACGTTCACCGTCTCCCATTAGATCAATTAATATGCAGAGAAAGTCTCTAACACAAAGTTTAAATAATCATAAAAGGAAAGGTGGGGGAGGAGAAGAGAAGAGAAGAACCACCAATGTTCTAGAAGCTTCTCTAGACCTTTCAATCAATTTTATTTATATGCAAAACCAAGAGAAACTCAGGGAAAACACACAGACACACACACACACAAAGCTCCTCCTGATGCTAAAGCTCTCAATTTACTGACAGGCAAATGGCTTCATGCTGCCACTTAATCTCATTTCTTGCATAATGCCCTCTAATTAGCATATCAAAGTGAATTAATACTTCTAGGGCATTAGCAATGGGAAAAAATCTGCTCCAGGCTTCACAATAGCAGTTAAGCAAGAGCCAAGAAATCCTCAAAAAACACCCCAAACCACTTTGCATTGCAAAACTGTCCCATTTATTTATCCTTTCTCCCTCTAAACACTTTTACCGCACACTGTTTTACTACTGCTCACCAAACAAAATGATAATTGCCAAAAGTTACCAGCATCTGTAAGGGCCCGCATAGAATCTTAATTTAGATTGCATGGGAAGAGATCTTGAGATGGATAGGTTTGCTTCATGATGTATGCCAAAAAACATAACTTATCAAGGTTTTTAAAAATAAGGGGGAAAGAGTTTCATCCTTGTATGATACTCACACACAAATAAGCCCCAAAACATACATGTGAAAAACTACCTGCTTGACAGTAAGATCAGATATACAGGTTAAAGAATAATCTGAAGCATGGCAAGATGCCAAGAAGTGGAAATAAGAACTCCCACCCCAAATATCTGCTGCTTGAACAAACTCTTTTCATCCTTTCCGCCAGAGTTATCTGACTACAGCTGAAAATGGATTTCCCCTTCAGCAAGCGACAGCATATAAGTGCTAAATCCAACTCAGGTATAGCTTTAGAGCAAGGACAGACTTTAGTTTCTACTTGGCAACATTTCTGATCTTGATCAAACCTAGTTAGCGATACACCTTGTAAGAAATACTGGATTCAATCAGATTCTCAGGAATAATTGCCTCACTTTCAACGAAAGAAGACTGAGCTCTTGGAGCCAGCAGTAACTGATGACGATCATTACATATAGCTGAAGAGCTCTATCGTTTATCTTGCAAAATATGCGTATTTTTTAAACGATCATAGGAGCTAGATATACAATATACATATGAAACAAGAAGAAACTCCAACTGAAAGGTTTGCTACATGTCTATTTTCTAAAAGACAAGCAATAAGCATCAAGGTTTGATGACAGAATGCCAAATTAGCACACCAATTTCCTTCTCCAACTCCCGGCTCAAGACAAATGCAAGTAGCACCTTCTGAGAGAGAAAAAATGCACAGGCTGGTGCAGCCTCACACTTCATTTGCCTCCATATGCAAGTCCCTTGTTTGACTATGTTGTATAGATAACACTGGAATAGCTGTAATGTCCAGTTGAAAAGTGTAATTTATCAGTTTGGTTGATGAACTACCCCATACATACATTTCTTAAACAGGGGAGGGAGGGAAAGCAGGAGGTGCAAAAACCAAACAGAAATTTCAGTTGCTCACATTAGTTATTTCTGTAAATTATTTATTCCAGTCCTAATCGGAACATATGAATTGTCTAGCAAAGAAATGCAAACATGACAAAAGGTCAAACTGGTGGTTAAAGAAGGGAGTGTGTTAGGTAAGTTTTTATCAGAACTGTGCTGATCATCTTGATAAGTGAATGACATTAAACATGACTGCTAGGAGAAGGAGGAAGATCCACCAAAGCATTCTTCTCCTGATGTCAATTCATAGAAACATCTACATCTCATTCAATCAGTGATACACAGGGGGAGGAAGACAAAAACTACCCTGCTCTAGATTTATGTTAAGTTGCTGGTATACAACCTTATTAGTCATTCCCATGCATCTTAAACATTCAGCTAGCCCTGTTCTCTGAGGCTTGAAATGCTACAGAGAAGTTAAAAACAAACAAAAAACAACTAGATAAATATCTCACGCTCACTGTTTTGTACTCTATAAAATGAAGCTTTTCAGATGTTTGCGATACTGATTCCGATATATGCCTTTTGAGTAGCTTGCTGTCTGAATTAAATAAGGATCACATAATATTCACAGGGCACATAAATGGGCATTTCTCATTGAGCTGTAGGAATTCTCATCAAGAGCTGTAGGAATTGAGTTGACAAATCTATTAAAATCTGTACAGCAAGGCCTGGCCTAGACAGTCTCACACTAACCTATACCTAGCCGTAACATTAATTCATTTTTTGATTTGATGCAAAAGAGATCTAAGTTAGAAGGAACATTACAGAAGTATATTGGATGACAGCTCATAATCCATTTAAAATATTTTAAAATATGCAAGGATATGTTGGTGTCAAAGCAACAAATTAAGTGTCCTCTTTTTTAAAAAAAACAGCACAGAGACTGAGTTAAGCAGTTCTGATTATATCTTATAGGTTCCTGGAGAAGAAAATGGCAAGAAAAAGAAGAAGCGAGAGATCACTTCTAATCAAATTGCGGCTTATTCGGTACTTCAATACATCAAGGTCCTCTGGCAAAGGTGCAGTGCAGTAACAGGTTTGTAACAATCAAATATTGAAAGCACTGAGATGGTGGGCTTACAAAATATTTTGTATGTTTTTGTTCTTTTAAAAGAGAAAAACACTAATAAGGAAGGTTAAAGTAGAGACGAACACATATTCAAACTTGTTAGAGAACCACTACAGGAATAGCAATGGGACTTCAATGTTTTTGTGTTACGTGAAAGATTTTTCTTTTTTTACTTCATTCGGTTTGTAGTAGTAAAGAATACCACTGACAGTGAGCCCTGCATTTTAATTTAATTCCTAACAGTATAGTACAGAGGGGGGGGGGAGTATGGGGAAGATTACAATCCTCATTCTGAAGCAATTAAGGTTAAAACAAAATAACTTTAAACCAGCTGAACATATCACAACCTCATATTTACTTTCAAGAACAGCAACCCGGTCAAACTTTTAAACAGTTTAAATATTAGTCACTGGGGTTTTTTACCTCTACAGTGTCTGTGCCAGCTTGTGATTACTGAAAAGTTCAATGGAAACAGTTCTTTTGCTCTTTTAAGATGGAGACTTGTTACTTATTTTCAATATCTTACAGCAGAAGGAAATCATTAAGGTCTTGCTGCATTATACTGACTAGTCTGCATAACTACAAGAGATGAAAGTAAGACATATTCATGAGCTGGCCCTTGAACACCCATGTGGCTACAGAGAGATAATGGGAAATGTTCTCTGCGGAGTGGCATTACATGGCTAGTTACAACTGCAACAATAACACCAATGATTTTGGCATATGTTGGAAACAAGAAGTTAACTCTATTGTTAATTTCAGTTCACATGTGTGACTAAGGCATTTCTATTAAGAGGGGAAACAAAACAAGTTTTTGATATGAGGACTTGAGACACTAAGGACTGGAGAATAAAAAATTGTTACTTTAAAAACTTTTAAATAAATTGTTAAGCCATGGAAACAAATCTGGAGACACCTCCTGCACCCAAGAAGTTCATTAAGTTTTATTATCTCCCTAAGTCAGTCCCCGTTTATAAACCTCACAAAGGCCACAAATCTGGCAAGGTATCATGTATGCCATTAGGAGTTACTAGTGAATGAATGCGATTTAGGGTTGTAGTGGCATTAAATTAGGGTTTGGTTGGCAGCTGTCATATTTGACTCTTAAAGAAAGACAGACACAATTCTTTCTTTCACTCATACAAGCACACACACATTCACATGCAGAAATTTAGAACATATAGCTCAGATACTCAGTGGAAGACAGGAGTGCCTGGCGTGCTCTGGTCCATGGGGTCACGAAGAGTCGGACACGACTAAACGACTAAACAACAAAACTGGTTCAGATCTCAGTCATGAACAGTCTGCCGGGAAATGATTGCAATTCCCAACATGCTTTAGAAACCGTCAGAATTAATGTACTCTCATATTAAGTTAATTCAGATACATCGCCTTTGAGCTGGAGGCTGAGGTGATCAGACTAGGAACCCCTTAAACAAGAAGGGGTAGCAAACAAAACAAGCAACCTTAGCAAATAACTTTGGATTTTGCATGACAGAAATAAAAGGTACAGATTAACAGGAAAGCCGTAACACAATAGTAGAGGACTCCCAATGTTTTATGGTTCATTTTCTCCCATTGTGTTAAAAATCAAAACAGATGCCATTTTGAGATGCCTATTACCTTGACCTGCCTTTAGATATCTAGATATCAGTGCGGGAGACAGAATATCATTTACAGCTATTTCTTATATTCCCTGCCCTTAAAAGAATACCCCTGTGTTTTTAAAAAGGAAATATAAGCACACCTATCCAATCAGATCCTAGAAACATAAATGAATTATTTTCAACATGGTCGTTTACACAAATGGAAATAAACAATTACTACAGACAATTTTAATGATTGTGAAGTACCTCAGAACCCGAGAAGAGATACATATTTAGCCCTACAAGGCAGTACTTGTAAGTTGTGTGGTGTGGTTTTTTTAAGTACAGTATGTTTAAGGATCTTGTGGTCAAATTTATCACTGACTGCAAATAATTCTAATTATCTTCAAAGATAAAAGCATTGCTTTTCAGTTTCAGACAGCAGCACCCTAGATCTACCAGAACAAACAAGTCTAATATTACTGTTTTAGGCCAAGATTACTATGTGCCTCCCTTTTCCCACTTTCAATCTTACTTCTCCATTTTCCCTATCAAAGAGTAATGACAATATTTTTTTTTCTATGAGAAATGGAGGAAAACAAATGCTTCTCTTTTACTATGCTACATTTTTGTAAAGCAAAAGAAACGAAGAAACTGCCTGGAATTACTGGGATCAAATCACATAGTAGAATAGCAGAGGGGTGGCAGGGAAATGGGGCAGGAATTCCACTGCTACAACAACAACAACAACAACAACAACAACAACAACAACAACAACAACACACACACACACACACACGTCTTTATTCTGAAAGTTTAAAATTTATACGGAAACATACAAGTATATAAAAAAAAGAACAGTGTAAAATATTAGGAAAGAAGGGAGTCCTAAGAGTGGATCAGAACACTGGAGGAAGATTTGGAAATCGCCTCTCCCCACACCCACCCCCCACCTTCCAGAATAAGACAATACAAGATATGCAAGAATTTGCTTTCATGCTTCCCTTGCTAATGTGTACTCAGCCATTTCATCTCAGATGGGCAATCCTGAATGAGAGTTGCCTTATAAAAACTCATGGGGGTGGGGAGGGGAGATGCATTTTTCCTTCATCAATCACTCAACATATCAATTCCACCACTCCTAAGCTTCTTGAGTTGGTAAGGACTGCACTTCTGCGCAGATGGAGAAGCCATTCCTTTGTTGTTGTTGTTGTTAATTTTTTAACATATATTTTAGAACATATGACATGCAACAATTAAACAAAATAAAAATAAAAAATAAAACAACTGCAAACACTCAGGGGAAAGTATCCAAATATGCTAACAAAGTTATGTCAAAGTGTATATGCCAAAACCATCACAGTTTAAACAGACAGAAAATGATACATAACAACAAATATTGCTTGATTTGTTGACCACAAAAGAGGTACTTTGTATCAACAATTATTATTTACAAGAGTTTATATGAAGGCAGAAAGAAGGAACAAAAAATAATAATTAAAATATGTGCTTCCTGCATGCCAGACTGTGCTTTAGATTATGAGTACTGTTCTACCATATACCTCATTATTTGTGTAATCAATAAAGTTATGCTTCCATTATTTCATAGAAAAATATAACTTGTGGATGACAGAACAGCATTTTAGCTGGTGACCAAATTCACCCAATATTCCAGATAACTTATCAGCCTCTTTTCTTCTAGCATAGAACCTACGCCAGCAGTGCTTTAGCCCGGAAAAGGACTTTCTTTCTTCTGAACTCACCTTTGACACTGGTCAACTAAACTTTTCTTTCAAATAGACAAGGTTTAAGCTGTCTGTGAATAAAATATCACAGGGACCCAAACCTACATAACTGAAATCTGCTGTTGTCAATACATAGTTTTTGCCTTCTGCCAAAAGAGAAGAGTTTAGTTTTTGGTGGTAGCTAAAATATTAAGGACACAGAGACTTTAAGGACTTTGGTTGCTGGAGACCTCGTGCTGCCCAAGAGGTCACGGGACACTTTCAGCATTTTCTTCCTTTTAGCTCCAATACAATCAGGGGTTGTTTACTATTAATGATTTCTTATCTCCTTGACTCCCCCACCCCCATTAGGTACAGAGTATGTGCACAAAGTTCTACTGTAACAACAAGGCATTTTTATCATCATCTTTATATTAAAGAATAAGAAGTCCAACTGCTTGACAGCAGGATTGTTGTAGCATTTTTAAAGTAACTGCTATGCAAAAAGACAGACATTGTTGGATTTCCTGTATACACACAGAGGTACAGAATCTCTTTTAAAAGGCCTGCTTCTTGTTGTTTTTAAAAACTCCCTGGCTTTTATATATTCCAGCATTTCTATTCTATCATGCACACAAGCAGTATGCCTTCCTTAGACATGCTTACACTTGCAGTATCTACCAGGCCTTTCAGCGTGCCATGCAGTTCGGGGGAGGGAGTTTTGGAAGATCTATACAAACAACAATACGCTGAAGTCAAGTGCCACACAGATGCTAATCGCAGTTAGTGACAACTCAGATCAAATGTCTGAAAGTAGAATTTTAGCTTTGTGAGCTGAATTATGAACATTAAGATATTTATCTCTTGTGGACCCAATTGTTGAGAAGGTGGTTTTCAGTCTCTAACACTTCATTCTGTGTGAAAGCACACAGCTCTACTGTCCTGTTAGCCTTAGTTCTACAAGATGCTTTCTTTGATTAGGTACTTTCTCTTTGACATGTTGCCCCCATTTTCAGAGGCAAAGTCTCTTGCCAAAAATATCCACAGAAAATATATGTACATATATGTATTTCCCCCCTCTGTGTAAAGATGTGCATAGAACACACATCAAGAATGTCTTCCCAAAGCACATCTGAACACCCATAATTTTCCTACAAAATGTGGGAGCTCAGAGCTATTGACTGACTCCTTTCAGTTACATATAAACTGGTAATGACAAAATCAAAAATACAAGAGTGGCTCAAGAAAGTTGCTGCCTCTTTCGGTCTCTCACACAGAGGGGCCACTGGCTGTAATTAGCTTCTCCAGCCTCTTGCATTGCTTCTTTAAGAAGCAGATACTCAAAACAAGGCAGAGGAGGAGGGGAAAGAAAGCCGGATCCTTGCTTTTACTTTCTCTGACTGCAGCGAGAGGGGGAATTTACCCTGAATAGGTGATACACTACCATTTTCATTTACATTTCATTCTGCAGCAGGATTATGAATTGTTTTTTTAAAAAGCATTCTTGATTGATTACATTCGCCTCTACCTCCCAACCCAAAGATCAGAAACAGACAAGGAGGTGATGATCAAAGATGGCTGCGGTTCCTAAAGCAGCTCTCCTAGAGCTCGCTGAGAGAAGTATATTGCAATGTTTACCTATTGGGGGGAGAGGGGGGAAGAGGTTCATTTCAAAAGCTGTGTAACTTGTGGTCTCCTACCTGTTTTCTCTTTGATTTCACAGAGGACACTGAACAAAGCAGGCTTCATTCTGTGGCAGTTCAGTGCATGCTTTCTGCAAAATAAAAGATTTTTTAAAAGGTATTAGCACAAGCCTGACATCTTAATGCAAAGGAGGGGGAAATAATTTTTAACTGAAGTCTTTACATGTTATTCTTTGCATTCTGATCTACGCAAAGGAATAACTAAAGTTGACAAGGAATAAGGGTATAGCTTTTGATGGGGAAGGCTGAAGCTAGGCTCAAGAGGGCAACAGGAGTGATCCCAATGTGGACAGAGCACCTACGTTAAGGAGAAAGGTAAGGATGTTTGAACTTAATCACCATGGGTGCAAACTGAGTTGGGGGTGGGTGGCAAGAGGGTCAACTGCCTTCTCCTTCATCAGGAAGTGAAGACTAAGTGACAAGAAGAAAACCCAGTCAACCCCAGCCGCCCTGCCTGCCACTTACAGCCAGGAAGAGATACCGAAGAAGTTTTTGTTTTTGTTTCATTTTAAAATTATCGTCGTTGTTTTTAAAAAACAAAACCCCAGAAACCTGATGTGAAAATTTCCTTCCATTTCTTCTCATGCATAAATCACAGCTTGTCAAAGCTTTCCAATTTGCTATATCATCATCACTGATTTATGAAGAGAGGGGATTTCCAGAGTTCAACTATATGCTTTGCTTTGTATTTACTGCAATTTATATTAAAAATAATAATTTCTTTTAAGGAAAAAAAAGGAGGGGAGGAACTGTTTCTCCCAATCTCTTGCACCCTGTAAGATTTCCTCACTCCTTTAATTTTTAAATCAATCTAACTCCAGAGAAACACCAATTTGGGGGTTGTGCAGAGCACTACAAAGTTCACACTTCTTTGAAAGAAAACGCAAACCCTCCAAGGTGAGAGCAGCATGGGATGGGAGGCCGATTCTACCCCCACCCCTTAAATGAGGGCATCATCCTAATAAAGGAAAGGTTATCAGCAACAGCCCAGGTCCAAGCATTAGTGCAATAAGACAGATTTTGGGGTGGGAGGAAGAAATCTTTGCACATGTATATTGTGCTTCTTTTCTGTCTCCCTTATTCAGACCAACTCCGGCTGTTGCCCCTGGTCTGTGCCCCCCCCCCCGCGCATTTCTCCTCTAGTATTAAAAGGGTTGTCTTAATTGCAAGAATATTTGGTCCCAGCAGGAGACAGCAAGGAGCGAAACAACAACAAAAAGCACCACGCATATAAACACACACACGAGCGCACCAGACATACATACACACGCACGCGCGCACATACACACACACACACACACACACATATATATATATATATATATATACACAACATTGGGATTTTTTGTTTTAATGAGACCAACTTTGCTTGCGCCTCATCCAAGCTCTGGTCCGTGATGGTCATAATCTGGTGGAGGATGTCTCCTATGTCTTGCTTGCGGCCATCGCCGTCGGCCCCTTCGTGTCCGTGGGGAGGAGGCAGAGCCATGCCCCCCTGTACCGAGTGGCCAGCCAGGTTCACGCCGGCGAGAGTCTGCAACATCCTGGACTGCTCATCCATGCCTCCTACCGCAGCCCAATCAATGCACTTGGAGAGGCGGCAACGGAGGCAGCAGAAGAAGAAACGGCACGCCGGAGAAGGAGGAGGCGAAGGAGGAGGGAGGGGGGGGGAAAGAAGCGCTTCACGATAAGGTGGTTTTGTGCTTGGAAGATTTGGGGGGGGGGGAGAAAATGCAAGTAAATCTCTTGTTCTTGTAATGAATTTCAGTTCCTGCTCCTGAGAGAAGGGGGGATCAGTGTTTGATATTTGACCGGATCTCCGTTGTTTATTCCACTCTCTCTTCTGCTTTCCAGAGCAGTAAATCACTCTCTTCTTTAGTTACAATCTTCTTTCATCACAATATTTGTGGTTCGGATAAACGGCCTTGATAAGGTGTCTGAAGTTTTCTTTCCTTTGGTACAAATCTTCACCCAAAGGCTTTATTATTTCCTTTAAGGGGGAAGGGGGGAAAGAAAAAAAAGTTAGTTGCTCGTCTATGTCTTTTCTCTTACTTGTCTTTGTTTTTGTTTTTTTTCCTCCTTTGAAAACCCTTTTCTTGGAAACAGAGGACGAAAATTTTGTAAAAATGCAGCAAGGGGGGAAAAAAGAAAAAAGAGGGGAACGATATAAAACTTACTTTCAAATCCTTAAAGTTACGAGTGTGACACACGGTAGGGGATTTTAAAAATCACAATAAACCAAGCAGACACCCCCAGCCCCTAATTGCAACATTTAAAAAAAAGACAAGAAAAAGTAGACAAGAAAATGCAGCCGGTGGGAGGGAAAAATGATTGTCCTTTCCCCGTCTCGGAAAAAACCACACACACATACATAACAAACGATCCCAATGTCTGTCTTGTCTGTGCAACGGATAGATAAAATAGCAGCAAAAAAGTTTCAACTTGTGCAAAAGAAAAGAGCGGATGTTGGGTTTTTTTTTAAAAAAGGGGGAGAAGTAAAGAAAAAAATTAATTACACACTCTCTGCAAAGCAATGTGCAAAAATATCCGCCAGCTGGAATTTATGAGCCCAGCAGCTCAGTGACTGTGTGTGTTTTATGTTGTTTGATGGCCGCTTTGGTGAGGGATTGACAGTCTGCCAATGCCACTCACTCACCCTGCAGACGTGTCACCCTGTGAAGGAGGAGAGAAGCAGAGAGAGACTAGAGGGGACGTGGGAGCCAGCCGGAGCCACGCCCCCTTCCCCAGACTCCCCCTTCCTCCTCTAGGCAGCTGCTCCAAAGCCCCTCCCCATTGATACTTACACTACAAGAGCCCGCCCCCTCGGAACTCCTGGCTACTATAGATTCAGAACCAGCCCCCGCTCCAAATGTTTCGGCGATAGTTTCATTACGGTATCCACATGCGCAGCTGATATTTTACAGACTAATCTCCCACAATTTTTCTTTAAACTAAGAAGCCCTGCTGATTTCAATAGGATTTAACTCACAGCACCTAGGATGGCAGCCTCAGCATCCCTCCCCGGACTCCACCTCCGTTGGCATTTTCTGTGTCTGCAAGCATCTCTCCTTAGTTCTTCCTAGAGCACCCCTTACTGGTATTGCCACAACCCCCACAAAACACTGCTCGAATCATGGGTAAGGCAGAGGCAGCCTAAATGCAACTGGCAACACCGCGTCCAGATTTCTGCCAATTTTAACCAATGTTCCCCCTTTAGTAGCTGGGCGGGGCGGGTGCAACTAGCACGGAAAGAGAGGTCAGGGCCCCTTATTCCACTCAGGTAGTTGGAGGACTGCACACACCAGTTCTACCTGTACTTGGGGGGTTACTTTCCTATCATGCTGCATTTCCACTAACAACTCACTGATAGGCAGAAATACGGCAGGTGAAGAGATTTCTTCACCCATTCACCCTTCTCTCTCAGCAAGCAGGTAAATGCAGCAATGGGGGAAAGCTTCACCAGGTGCACTTCTGGTGGTGGCCATGGAGGAGCCCTCATTCCTCCACCCCATCTCCTTTCATTTTTTGACCCTCAATTTCCTAGAACACCCACTCAGCGTTCCATGCCAGTCCTTGCTATTTCTTGCCACCCCCTCCTCAATTTCCTGGACGACCCCCTCATTTTTCCACCCTAGCCCCTATCATTTCTTGACCATCCCTCAGTTTCCTGAAAACTCACCTCTTCCACCAAAGACCGTTATTTCTTGACACCCCCACTCAATTTTCATCCTTTCAGCCCTAATCCCTGTATTTTCACCTCTCCCCAAGTCCCTGCCATTAATTGACCATTCCTCAGCATATGACTCTCTAGCCTTAGCTTTCTAGGCTCTTAATTCCTGCCTTTCAAACTCTCCCCTCAGAAGCTGCCCCCGACCCACATCCCAGGCCCCGCCCTCCTTTACCCGCCCTCAGCCGTGCCTCGAGCGTCGCTCTTTTCGTCCTGCCCCTTAGGGGGCGCGGCTAATAACGTCTAACTCGCCACTCTTGAGGTTGTCTTGTTACCAAGGGGCGGGAAGGGAAAGAGGCGGGTGGAAAAGGAGGCGTGTCACGAACAGTTTTAGGAGGAGGCGGTGGGAGATACGTCACGCCCCTCCAGTTAGCTGGGGGCGGGGCCTAGACAAACAAAAACAAATAATATCACTAACACACAAACAGAGACAGAACGTAAAAGAACCCCCACATAAAAGACCCAGATGTGCCGCGGACCAATCAGGGCGCGGGGAGGGTGAATCTTAGCCAATCAGATGTGATTGTGGTGAAAGTAGGGAAGAAAAAGCTGCCTACGTCCTTCACCCCTCCTACGCAGAAACACACGCTCTCCCCGCCCCTCTTCGCTGAGGAACTTGTGATTGGCGCGTTCGAACGGGCACGTGACGCGGCGCGAAGAAAGGGGTTAAAAGAAAGCCGCGCTGCCCCGGCCTTTGATGATCACCATGGCAACGGCTGGCCTTCTGGGAGGTGTCAGCATAGGGAAATGCCCGGTTAGTTGGGCCGCGGCGCATCTCCCCCGCGACGCGCCGTTGTTCGCCTTAGCAACCTTCAAACACCCTCCCTTCCCTTTGCCAGCTTTCTCTTCTTTGTGCACCTCCAGCCTAGGCGTGCTTACTCTAACTTGCTGTGCCCCTTGGGGCAGGCTGCCTAGCTAATATAATAGTCTTGCAGGCTTCACCTCCCCGCTCAGGAAACTTAATGCAAGTCCGAAAATTTGACCCGCTTGCATGAGAGGCGTTTTAAGTCAAGCCTAGGCATGCTTCCTCGGAAGCAATACTGTACCGGCTTTCCTACTTTTTTCTTCACCACTTCTTACTCCCAAGTAAGTGTGCTCAGAATCGCAGCCTAACAACAAGTATGCTTACTCAGAGGCACTACTTACTTTTATTCAACTAGGCTTGCTTCCAGAAAAATGCAAATAACTGAATGCTGGACAGCACTATCCTATCTGGTTTACTACAGAAATTGCATCTGCAAGACTTCTCAAGCAGTTTAGGGCATTGGTCAAAGAGAAGTGCAACAATGAAACCATACTACAATAAATAAAAACACAATAAGCTTAAGAAAAAACTAATGTAAAAAAACCCAATCAGCTAGCATTCCATATACAGCACAAAATTAAGCAGCCATCATATTTATTTAGATCATTTATATGCCACTGAATACATTAAGAAATCTCTAAGCAGTGTCCAAAAAAACCTAAAGCAGCAGCAACAAGAGTTAAAATACACAATAAAACCATTAATGCAAAACCGTAAATATATAATGGCATTAATTCTTTCTGACAGCTTCTCTCAACCAGGGCCTAAACAAACACACAGTTCACTTTCTCAGTGAAAGTGCTGTCATTATTCTAGTTCCTCTGGATTGGCTTGATTTTATGGTCAGGCACCAAGGTTTATTGGTGCTTCTTCAGGCTGACCACAATTGTGTCCCATTCAGCACAAGTCAGCTACACTGCACACACTCAGTTCCAGGCTACAACAGATTTGTTTAGTGCAGTACTAAAATTCATGTCTTTGGCATGGGAAGCTAAAATATATACAAGTTTTTCAAGTCATGTGATCAGGAAGAATCTGTATAGAGTCTGAGAGAAATGTAAGAACCTGCTGTAAAGGAAAACACCCCTATGGTTATCACCAATGGAAGCTATTTTGAGAATTAACATGGACAGACAGTGGGCGACCTATAGAGACTTACTGGACCTCTCAGGGAGGGAACCCAGATTGAAACCAATGGAAGAAATAAGAAACAGACTGATTACAGTACGACCAATTGTATGATATGTTTAAACTAGGTAAGAAAAACGGATTTCTGGACAAAAGCTCACAATTTGAAAGAGATTTATTAGAGAATAATGAAAAACTATTGTCTAAAATGTATAACCTATTATTGGAGTGGAAAACAAAAGATGAGCAGGTAAAGCTTCAAAGATCCATAAAATGAAAGTGATAAACAATGTACTGCAGTCACACAATCAATCAATCAATCAATCAGTAGCTGAACTGGGTTTCATACAGTCACACACAAAAAGAGCCACAAATACAAAAACGCAAAATAAATAGCAAAAACAGACCTCAGTATGGCACTCAAATCGGAAGCGTAACACTCAAAACGGAGCACGTTTGGCTTCTGAAAAAAGTTCACAAACTGGAACACTTACTTCTGGGTTTGCAGTGTTTGGGTTCCAAGTTGTTTGAGTACCAAGGTGTTTGAGAACCAAGGTACCACTGTATTTAAAGAGAAGTGGGATTTTTTTTGTGAGTAGAAAATAATTATTCACAGTTGCAAACGCTGGCAGTATTAAGGTAAATTAAACAGTATAACATATTTAAAAGGGATGTAAAATGGGGGGGGGGGGACTGAAATAGATGAATATACATAGGGTTTCCCCAGACATATCCAGAGTACTGCAGTCAGCAGCAGGGTCTGGGTGGAAATCAGGGGAAAATGTTGGAATGGCATACGAAAGATGAAGAGGTCAAATCGGTTATGATACAATGGGCAAAAGATTTTGGGTATAATATCCAATTTGATGAATGGGAAAAATTGTGGAAAGAGAATATAAAATTTACTGCATGTACGATGTTGAAAGAAAATGTTATGAAAATGTTTTACAGATGGTACATCACACCTGTAAAGTTAGCAAAGATGTATAAGATTTGTAACAAATGTTGGAAATGTAAAGAAAAAGAAGGGACGTTTTTTCATGTGTGGTGGGAATGTAAGAAAGTGAAAAGCTTTTGGGAAAAGATATATAATGAAATGAAAAAAAATGTTAAGATATACTTTTGTAAAAAGACCGGAGGCTTTTCTCTTAGGAATTGTAGGAAAGGATATAAGAAGAAAAGACTGTAAACTTTTCCAATATGCAGTAACGGCAGCCAGAATCTTGATTGCCCAGAAATGGAAACAAGAGGAAATACCGACGATAGAAGAATGGAGATTGAAAATGACAGACTATGCGGAATTGGATAAACTAACTGGGAAAATCAGATATACCAAAGACCAAAAGTTCATCGAAGACTGGGGAAAGTTTGTAGATTATCTGAAAAACATATGTGGTGTGAGCACAACGCTAGTAGGATTTCAAGAGGCGCTGTAAAAATGGAGAAGTATTGTTAATATGAAATAGTGGGAGAAGGGAAGTGTAATGGCAATACGAAAGGAGGAATGTGTAACTATAGTTATAAATACGGATGATTGTCAGAGACAGTGGCATAGCGTGGGGGGTGCAAGGGGGGCAGGCCGCACCGGGCGCAACAACTGGGGGGGCGCGCTCGCTGCCTCTGGAGTCGCCGAAGAGCCTCGGGCGCAGGCTGTAGCAGAGCCCCATGTCTCGCGGAACCGACGAGCTGTGCGCGCGTCCGGGCTGAAGGCGCCCGGCAGGCAGAGGCTCTCAGCGCTCGCCGCGGAGGACGCGCCAGGCAGCCCCTCCTCACAGCCCCGCCTCCGCCGCCACTGCTGCAGCTGCTGGGCCGTTGCATTTTCCTCGCCTCTCTGCCCCCCTCCTCCTCTGGGCAAGCGGCGTCGTTTGGGCGGCAGCGCCAGCGGCAACTCGCAGGTTAGGGGTTGGGGGGGCGCAAATTACTTGCCTTGCCCCGGGTTAGGGGGCGCAAATTACTTGCGTTGCCCCGGGTGCTGACAACTCACGCTACGCCGCTGGTCAGAGACGCTGAAGGAAGTTCAAAAAAAGAAGAAGTAATTTGTTGTATTTTGGAAAATTGTATAAATGTTTGGAAAATCAATAAAAAAATTTTGGGGGGGGAAAGGAAATCAGGGAAAAATGGACGCACAAAAAACTTTTCTTTCTGGATTTTCACTGTTTGAAATATGGCAACCCTACGATATACAAGAATATGCAGAAATTATGGGTAAATCAAAAGAACCTTGGAAGGGAAAGGAGGGAAGTCATTGAATGTATGGGTATAATGAAAGATATTAATGTGGAAATGTAAAATCTGAAAACTTTAATAAAAAATATTTTTTTTAAAAGAAATCATAACTAAGACCACCAATCTTCCCAGAGGGATTTCAAACAAGAACTTAAAAGGTCTGGAAGAAGTTTGAACCTGGTGCCAGAAAAAACAACAACCAATAGAGATACAGGCTGTGAGCTTTTCTACGTAAAGTATTCTGGGCCTAGGGAGCCACCACCAAAAGTATCCTCTTGCTTGTGGCTACCCTAGCATGTTTGGGATTGCAATACTATAATACGACAGTATTGACAAGCTTGCTGAACTCAGTGGCACTTCTGAGTAAAAAAAAGGAATAGGATTTCATGGTTGGAAATCATGAAAGCACCATTCAGCAAATGTGAGGTTTGCTCTCTGAGCAAATATGCTCACTATTAGAGTGTAATCCAATAACACTGGAGTACGGTAATTTAAACTGAATGTTCATCATAGGAATCAAAGCATCATCTTCCCTGTGAACAGAAGAATGGTATGGATTGCCTTTAAAAAAACAGCAACACTAAAGGGCACTTTGGAGCTAAGCTATGTTGTAGAGCTGCTGTGATAGGCACAAATATGGGGGTTCTATAAGGATTCCAGCTTTTTTCTGAAACTGTTCCTGTTCCTTTAAAAGCTACACAGCTAGCAGAAGTACCGTAAAATATAGCATTTTGTTGGCGGGAAGTCCTACTGAAGTCCGTGAGGCTTCTTAATGCAGCTCGGATCCCTAGTTTGGAGGAAGTCAGATCTAATTCTTGAGCTTTACAAGAGAAAACATGTTTAGCCTCATACCTTTAAATCCATCCCCCATTAAAACCAATGCTTAACTGTGGCTGGATCTTGAGGGTAGGATCTTATGCATAGGTGAAAAGGGTCTATTTGTTACACTTTTTAATTACCGTAGATTGTAAATCCATATTTTAACTATTTTCTTTAAGGTAAATATCTTAATTGTCCCTATTGATTCAAGAAAGCCTAGGTAATATATAGGGCAGCAGTGAGTACTTAAGGTACGTAGTAGTCAAGCCAAGGTAAAGATCAGCACCTTGGAGATTTAATCGAAGGGCTACAAACCAGCAAGCACTGCTGTTGAATCACTTCCATTAATTAATTTCAGTGGGATTTATACAGGACAGGAACCCTGCATATGCCTTTTAACGAAATCAGTAGAGGGATGCACAGAGGCAGTCTTTGCCAGAGCACATTCACTTTGTAACAGAAGTTGTTTTCATGATGTCAGGATTTAAGGTGTCAGGATTTAAGACATATTAAAACTTATGAGATTCACCCTCAATGTACAAAAGTTGCCAAGCTCCAATCATACCTGACAATCCTTTGGGTTACATTTTTCTTTTCACCGAGTGACTTCAAGACAGATCACATACACATTTTTTTAAAAAACCTGCCTGCCATATAAAATTTATTTTGTGGTGACTATAATGGCATGGCATGCTGTACTGTAAGTATTTATGAAAATATTTTATATGAACATTCTGTTTACCATTATTTATTAATGCCACATTTAAAAATATTACGCTGCAAATTTATTCCAATGTGTATTAGTAAATAAATTATGCTTGTAATTTCTAATGCATTTTTAATTATGAATTTATCCATGTCTGCCTTTATTTATGATTGCAATGTCCCTATTGCAGTGCTGCATATATAATTGGAGACACTCTTAATTAAGCATCCTTGGACATTGCATATGACAAAATGTTCTGAGTGTGTGATTATTTTTG
This sequence comes from Podarcis bocagei, assembly GCF_964188305.1. Classification (NCBI taxonomy): domain Eukaryota; kingdom Metazoa; phylum Chordata; class Lepidosauria; order Squamata; family Lacertidae; genus Podarcis; species Podarcis bocagei. Next base: position 12,590,412 of record NC_138140.1, read on the forward strand.
TTTTTGAAAGGGTATCCAATAACTGGAATCAACAACTATTCTCTTACCTGTTGCCAACTACTAAGGAAACAGGAGACAAGCACTGTTGTCCTATGCATCTTAACTCAAAAGTGAAAACTCTGTTTTCAGTGGGATTTACTCCCTAATAAATCATATTAAGACTATAGCCTAAAAACAGCATTAAAACTGGCTAAAATCCTAAAGCACATTTACCTGGGACTAAGTCATGTTGAAATCAGTTAGACGTGTAGGATCTCAGCCAGGAATGTGATAGTTATAATGTATGGTAAATCAATTTATCTCTAGCTAGAGCAGGGGTTGGGAACCTGTCGCCCTCTCTGCTGCTGGTCTACAACTCTCATAATTCCTGACCATTGGTCATGCTGGCTGGGGCTTTTGGTAGTCCAGCAGTAACTGCAGGTTTTCAATTTCTGAAATAGGCCTTTATCCAGAAATTTTGTATTTGTGTTTTATAGGAAGTACTGGTACATACTAACATAGGAGCACACAGAATTACAAGCAGTCTGATATGACTCTGCTTAGTTATTTAAATACTTTTTGAAAGTGTTTGACAATGAAATAAACTACCTCATAAAGTGGTAAACTCTCCTTTATTGGAGGTTTCTAAGCAGAGTTGATGGCCTTCTGTCATAGAATCTTTGGTTGTGATTCCTGCATGGCAAGGTTAGACTAGATGATCCCAGGAGTCCCTCCCAACTCTACAATTCTACGATTCTGTAACTATGCACTTTATAAACTAGCACCAGGTGCTAGTGAGAGCCAGTGTGGTATAGTGGTTAAGAGTGGTAGACTCATAATCTGGTGAACCGGGTTCGATTCCCTGCTCCTCCACATGCAGCTGCTGGGTGACCTTGGGCTAGTCACACTTCTCTGAAGTCTCTCAGCCTCACTCACCTCACAGAGTGTTTGTTGTGGGGGAGGAAGGGAAAGGAGAATGTTAGCCGCTTTGAGACTCCTTCAGGTAGTGATAAAGCAGGATACCAAATCCAAACTCTTCTTCTTCTTCTCAATTATTTGACTACTTTTGCACTCGTAAGGCAGTACAATGATTGTAGGTTTACTTCTCACTGAATAAAGGAGCAGCCAGCATGTTCTTTCCCTTTGAACTGCATAAGTAGAAGGGAAAGCATTGCTTGCATTTAAAATAAAGTGGAGACTCAGGAAAGGGAGAGGCGGGCATCAGTGCAGTGAACTTTAGAGTATTGGACTAAGGCCCTGAAGACCTGACTTCAAACCCTCATTCATTCACAAAGCTCACTGGGTAACTTTGGGCCAGTACAGTGGTACCTCGGTTTAAGAACAGTCCTGCTTACGAACTATTCGGTTCACGAACTCTGCAAAACCGGAAGTAGTGTTCTGGTTTGTGAAGTTTACCTCAGTGTACAAACGGAAACCAAAAGGTGGAAGGGCACTGGCCTTATTAGGGAAAGCGTGCCTCGGTTTAAGAACGGATTCGGTTTAAGAACGGACTTCAGAAACAGATTAAGTTCGTAAACCGAGGTACCACTGTATCTGTCTTTCAGACTCAACTACTTACCATGGTTGTTTTGAGGATTAAATAGCGAAGAAAACATACATGCTGTATAGCATTCCATGGAAGAAAAGCTACATATAAAAAAGTAGTAGAATTAATTCAGCTCTAATATATTCTGAGAAGTAGGGCTCTTGCATCTTTAATAGCTTTGCAGCAAAGCGAACTTTCTCAGGTGGTGTTCTCATACGCGAAGGGAAACACATGTTCAGTACCTGTACTTCTGTAGCGCTTAGTATGGCGTGTAGAAAGAATCCAGTGCCATTACACCTTATCACATGAATAAAACTTAATATTGGAATAAGAAGTGCAGGGTTCTAGCCTCTCCAGAAAGCCATGCCCCTCTAACCTTACTTTAATGTCCCAAGATGCGATTGGCTAGTTGCGGTGACTCGTGTCGTGTAAAGACATGCACTTTGCACATGCTCAAAAGGAGTTCTTGTTACTTGTAAGAAAACCGTAAGCCCCGGAAAGCAAGCTTATTATCTGAGACCTGCTCTGATTGCTCGCAGAATAACCCAGGTCCCATTTCCTTCATTACGAGTCAAAGAACCATACATTAGCGTGGCCGGAAAACAGGGAGGGTGGAAAGCTAATGAAGCAGAAGCGCGCTAGGACCCAGGACCCAGCCCTCCACAGGCAAGAGTTTTTCGGCGCATACGCAGGACGCGGTCTGTTCTGTGTCTCTGTCTCTTCTGGATTCCTACCCCTCCTTCCTCACCCGATGATGATGAAGAGCATGCGTAGAGAACTCGGCGGGCGGCCGGCCTCGCTTTCCCTTAGTTCCTGTCACTTCCGAATGGAGGAGCCACCGCTTCCGGGTTAGGGCGTCTGTTACTGACTCTTGGCGTCAGAGGCGTCTCCTGTGGCCCCGGAAGCGGCTGCTCCGTCTCCTGGCGGAGCCCCCACCCTCCGCGCCCCTCACACCCTCCGCCCTCTTCCTCTGCGGGGGCAGTAGGACGAGGGACTCAGCCCCGAGGGAAGGGAGCGGCGGCGCCCGCCAGGCCCGTAAGTGGGGAGCGGGGTCCCGGGGTCCGGTCTCAGTGCCCCTCACAAGATTCCCCTTTCTCTTCTCAGGGGGACCCAGGAGTCCTGGCTACCGGTCCCGCCCACTCTCCCACCTGTGCGCCGCCCCTTCGGAGGGAACCCAGGTGTCGGCGCTGAGGTGTCGGGTCCAGTGTCTCCTGTTCCTCTCGCCCGCTTTCCCCGCCGGGTTGTCACTGGTCAAGGATGTGGTCCCAGCCTCTGCAACCTCCGTGGCACCAGCCCGGGTCTGCTGCTTTCCGGCAACTTTCTGCTGGGATTTAAAACGACGTGCAGTTTTTAAAAACAGCACAATCTCCCAGAGGTGTACCTCTTAAATCAGGTCAGGCTGTTCGTCCATCGAGCTCAGTGTTGTCTCCTCTGGCTGGCAGCAGCTCTATGGAGGGTCCCTGTCAGTGGTCTTTGCCACCACTCGACTCGTGACAGATGTCGGAGATTGAACCTGCAGCGTTTTGTTAGGCGGTGCACGTAGCTCTGCCTCTGAGCTGTGTTTGTCAGTTGGGTATCCTCCAGATGTTGTTGGACTTGGAACCCTCGGCATCCTTGACCATTGGTCATGTTGGCTGGGGATGATGGGAGTTGGAGTTCAGCAGGATCTGGAGGGCACTGTGTTCACCACTGATCTGTAAGCACTTAAGGGGAGCCCTCCTGGATTGCATCCAGTGCCCATCTGGTCAAGCATTCCATTGTGTTTTCACTTAGGCTGCAGTTGTGTACCCGTTTACTTGTGAGTAAGCCCTGTGGAACTCCATGGAGCTTCTGGGTGGGCATGTGTAGGGTTGTGCTGTCACTCCCCCCCCCTTTACTTTTTTTGGCTAAACCAAGAAATCTTTTGTGGATAATCTCAATTTAGAATATTGAAGATGGGATTTAATCCATACAAGACACTGACTCCATTAGCAGGTGGTTCCTCAGTCTCAGTTCAGCTGGAATCAGGGGGGGGGGGTTGCACCCCATCTGAAGGATCAAGGGTTGTTGCCAAATAAGTTCTACTCAATTGAAATTAATAAATCCTAGTTAACAATGTTCGTTATTTTCACTAGATCTACTGGAGTTGGATCAATTGCTGTTAAGCGGTCTCATGGTATAGAGTCTCATGGTACTTTTTATCTGCTTAGGTAACCCAGTTACACCCCTAATTGGATTTGGAGGACTTGGCATCAGTAATCTGTGCTCTGATATTTTAAAATTATTTATTAGGGTTGTTAAATATCAGGTGGGAATTTGTGTTGTGTTTGCAAGGGTGCTTGAAGAGAAGATATAGCTGTTAGCTGCTTTGTTGTGAAAATTATGTAGTTTAGAATTGGTATTTGCTTTATTATGTGCTGTTTATATATTTTAAACTGTAAATTATTATTGCACTTATATCCCAGCTATGCCCTGTTTCCTTGGTTGGAGGCTATATGCTACTGAGTAACAGTTATTGGAAACCACGTGTGGGGAATGTGCTTCCCGTAGGCATCTGATTGGCCACTATGAGAACAAGATGCTGGTTTAGATGGGCCTTTGGCCTGATACATCAGGGCTCTTCTTGTGTCCACAAAAACGTTGTGCTCAAAGTACATGCAAATAAATTGCTTTGCCATTGACCTATGATCTTTCCTCTCTACATAAGCAGAGGGATGGCATTTTGGAAGGGTATACAGAGACATATTGCACTGTGTATTCCCTGTTCTTAAGGCTCAGGGCACCCTGTGTTGTATCCAACTAAGTTATACTCAGAGAAGACCCACTGAAATGAATGCACTGAAGTTAGACATGTCCATCAATTTCAGTGGGTCTACTCTGAGCAGGACTAACGTTAGATACAGTTGCATGATCAACTGTAGTGCCTTCTGTTGCCATCTGCTCCGAGAGAGGCTATTTGCATAGGAGGAGAAAAAACTGGTGGTTAAACCTGCACTCTACCACTAGCTCCTGATTCACACAGTCCTGCCTCTTCATCTGCACAACACCTTTCTAGAGTTTTATTTCTGTTCACATTCAAGTGTGACAGAATATTGGGAGCTGGCTGCGCACCCCTTACCCACATCAGAAAGTAAGTAGGTAACACGCAATAATAAAATAGCCAGGAGATTGTGGCACCGGGTCAAGTCTCCACTGAGTCTTCTGTGTGAGGAGGAGCTCTAATTATCAAATTACCCTGATAAAAAGGCTCAACCATGAAAATAACTGCCAATTTTTATCAGTAAAAGACTCTGGGAGCTGTCAGGTGGACTTTCAAATCTCCCCTCCCTTTTGAAGCTACTTAAATCAAGTTTAAACTCCCCCATTGCAAAGCCCATGAATCTCGCCTTCAATTTGCCCACCCCTGTTTTTAACACGTGACAGTCTCCACTCTCTGTGTTAGGAGCCTGTGATGGGACTTTTTGCTTTGAAGGAGGAAAGAAAGAGGCTCACAGCAACGGCTGGCCCACTGCCCAGTGTTCGGGACCAGACTCCCCTGTTGCATGCTCCTGAAACCACAGGGGCAACTGGCAGCTGTGATAAAAGTTGCAAGGGGCGATCATGTTAGTACAAGCCCGGTACATGGAAAAGCACTTCTGCAAAGGAATTAAGCACATGTTTTGTGTGTTGGTTGTCACACATATATTTCAATGAATGCTTGCTTGGAAAAGGTAGCAAATAAAGGCTTACCAGTATTTGTGATACCAGTGGAAACATACCCACAAGGCCATCACATTTGTTGTATGTACAAATTGGATATGGTTCCATACATTAGTGTTTTGGGCTGTTCATTTTGTTGTATAAAGTTGCTGACATATGTTGGTTTTATGGCCAGTGGGTGGTATCAGGTGGTGCTATTAGTATTTCATTACTGGAAGGCAACATTAACCCCAGCAATTAATTAATTAAAGCCACAGATGTTGACTGATAAAAGTTAAAATCTCTAGATTGGCTTTTTATTTTGTCAGTTTTGAATAAAAACTGGACTCCATTATCTCCAAAATTATGTTAGATTGACATGGGGGGGAATCCAAAGTGTAATTGATAGATAAATATTTGGGGTGGGGTGACAAAAACAAATTCAAAAGCATCCTAATGTGGCCAGTATAGTCAAGACTACCATTTGTCTACTGGTATGTTGTGAGTGTTCTTCAATGTTCCCCACATTTTAGCCTGCTCTCAAGTACTCTGTTGTCTTGCCTTCAGAGAAGGGGACAGTGTCTTCTCATGTTAGTCTAGAAATTTTTTGGAAGTTGTAGGAATCACCCTTGCTTCTTCCAGACATCTTCAAAGTACTTTGTGAGCCAAGTGAAAGACCTTGTGCCTTTCTTTCTCTTCCTGTTGGTCCAGGAAATAGCACTCTCTCAGCCCAACCTACCTCACAGGGTTGTTGTGAGGATATAATGGGAAGGGGGGAGGTGTTGTATTCTGTCTTGAGCCCCTTGGAGGAAAGGTGGAATATTATAAATAAATGCAGCCAAGGCTAGGAGCATTTTCCCACACTCCTAGTTGGAGTCTCTGGGAAACATGGGAGAGTCAGTATGGCATAGCAGTGACAGTGCTGGAGAGCTTTGTATTCAAATGCCTGCTTGGCCTGGCCTACCTCACACTGTTGCTGTGAAGATAAAATGGACTAGTAGCCTGTATACATATTCACTGCCACTTTGAGGTTACTGGAGAAAGAGTGGGATGTAAATGCTGCTGCTGCTGCTGCTGCTTCCTCTGAAAAAGGAGCCCTGAGAATCTTGCCTTTCACTTTTTAAAGGAAAGCCAAACTAGGAAAATAGGCATATGGCTATGAGCTTATAAGTAAATATATAGGCAGAAGCAGCCAAAAAGGAGGCTGAAGATGGTGCCTGAAGCAAGTCTCCTGTGAGCCTCAGCAGAGTGAGTAGGAGCTTTTAAAAAATAATACAAGACACACTCCCGGCAAACGAGCTTATATCTCAGCCAGATAAGGACTCCGGGAGTTGCTGGACCGCATTTTAAACATCCTCCCTTCCTTTGAGGCTCTTCGAAATCCCCTTTGAAATCCCGCTGAAGCCTTCCAAAATAACTTGAGGTTATCTAAAACTGCGGCTAATTACAACACTCCGAGATGCCTTCAAACAAAGCCTTCAAATATACAGGCAGAATAAAGTAACCCAAATCTAGTCCGGGGATGGTACTCACAAGACAGAGTTATAAAGAACTGGGAATTTCTCTTACACAAGCTGCAGAAACGCCCCCAAGGAAAAAGCAGGCAAAAATCTTATACTATTTCAAACCAAAAGTAGATGATACAAGAAACATGGAGAGCCTGCACTCTCACAAATCGTCTGTCGATCGTACCTGGCATGGGAAGGATATGGAAGCAATATATATAAGTACGTAGCTGAAGAAATCGTCACAACCCGGGGGAAACTGAATATGATTTTCTGGGTTCAGGGGATAGAGCTTTGACCTCTGCACGCAACCCCAACCCCCCAGCATTGCTTCTCACCTTGCCCTGTAGCTAGTTTTAAGCATGATGTGTTCAATAAGTTTGTGGATGAAAATTTGAATACAGTCATACCTTGGTTCTCAAATGCCTTGTTACTCATATGTTTGGCCTCCCAAACACCACAAACCCAGAAGTGAGTGTTTTGGTTTGCAGACGCTTTTTGGAAGCCGAACATCGAACGTGGCTTCCAATTAAGTGCAGGAAGCTCCTGCAGCCAGTCGGAAGCTGTGCCTTGGTTTTTGAACATTTTCCGAAGTTGAATGTACTTCCAGAATGGAAATTCGAAAACCAAGGTACGACTGTAATTAGGACAGGTTGCAGGATTCCTTTTTTGTTTGGCACTGAGTTTTGCTCACCTCAGTGTGGTGATACACATGCAAAACCACACACAGTCTTGTCTTGGTAGTAGGGCCAGTGTCACTTGCCTAGCTGTTCATTGTCTTGCACCTGGAACACCGTTAGTGTGAAATGGTGCTGGAGTCAGAAGCAGCATAGTTTTTTAGAGTGTTACCAGTGCGAGCCGTTTAATGCCTGTCCTTGTTTTCCGACCTAGATTCCACTATTTTCCACTGCAAGTGATTTTCAGAAAAGGTATCTGGGCTTGGCTTGATTGTTTGCTGAACTCTTCAGCACATTTCTGGGCCAAAATTGCCAGGGAGAAACTGAAAGCACCCTCTCTCTGCTCTTCAGTGGTTTAGTATGGTGATGTCAGACAGCTTTCAAGCCAAGGTTTGTGTGTGAAATTTCCAAGTCAGGTGCTTTAAGTCATTGCTTCTCCTGCCCACAGATGTGCTGTCTAGCTCTTGCTTCAATGCAAGCTTTTCCCTTGGTATTGCGGGGAGCCCTGTGTTGTGTACCTCAGTGTGTGAGGTCACCCTTCAGTGCAGCTGGTCTGATGCTTCAAACTGGAATTAAAGATTAAGTGATGATCTCCTCTGAGGGACGTGTGAAGGCTAACCTGTTGCCCTCCAGATGTTGCTCCACCTCCCATCAGCCCCAGGGGTGATAGAAGTTTTTGTCCAGAAACATCTGGTGAGCCAGAAGTTCCCCACCCTTAATTTAAACAAGATAGAACTTGAAATAGCCATTCTTAGCCATTTGATACACCAGCACATGTATCAAAAGTGGTGTGGGGAATCTTTGGCTCTCCAGTTGTTGCTGAACTACAACTTGCATTATCCTGGGGCTGATGGAAGTTGTAGTCCAGCAACAGCTGGAGGGCTAAAACTTCCCCAGTCCTGGATCAATGACTGCAGCTAGGGGTGTAACAAGGCAACAGTTTACCTTTTAGCCTGTGTTCATCACAAACAGCATGTTTTCCTTTCACTACAGTTCTATTTCTGCCAAATACTACATCATTCATCCTGCTGTCTGCTATTTAATGTAAGTTATGTAACTCTTTAGGTGTGTTATGTAACATACGTTAAATCAATCTTAAGGCAACGTCAAAATGTTAAAGTAATGAATTGCATATTTCTTATTGACTTTAAAAACTCAATGGTGATGATGTGAACAAATACCAATCATATTCTCTTGACTTACTTCAGTTCCCAACCACAGACAAATATGTGGACTACAAATCCTTTTCTGATTCTATTGGTACTCTCTGTCATCCCTCGCTGCAAATGCTTTTACATTCTGTTCATTCGCACCAAGTTCACGTCTTGGAGTCTCCTTTGCACACAGAAGGTCTCATGACCGAACCCTGGTGTTTCATCTTAAAAGTAACTTGAGTAGCAGGTGTGGGAACGTAAGAAGAGCCAGTTACATCAGGCCAACAGCCTATCTAGTCCAGCATCCTGTTCTCACAGTGGTCAGCCAGTAATAAATAATAATCACTTATTATTTATATGCCGCCCATCTGACTAGGTTGCCCCAACCACTCTGGGCAGCTTCAAACAAATTAAAGCACAATATGACATCAAACATTAAAAACTTCCCTGAACAGGGTTGCCTTTAGCTGTCTTCTAAAAGCCAGATAGTTGTTTATTTCCTTGACATCTGACGGGAGGACATTCCACAGGGCGGGCACGACTACCGAGAAGGCCCTCTGCCTGGTTCCTTGTAACCTCACTTTTCTCAGCGAGAGAACCACCAGAAGGCCTTCAGAGCTAGATATCAGTGTCCAGGCTGACTTAGTTGGTCTTTAAGGTGCTACTGGACAGGCTGAATGATGTGGCTGAAGACTTCAGATATACTGGGCCGAGGCCATTTAGGGCTTTCAAGGTCAACACCAACACTTAGAATTGTGCTCAGAAATGTACAGGAAGCCAATGTAGATCCATTAAGACTGGTGTTACATGGTCCTGGCGGCTGTTCCCAGTCACAGTCTGGCAGCTGCGTTCTGGATAAGTTTCTTTTCCTAAGAACCTGGGGAGTCACTGCCAGTCAGAGCAGACTGTATTGGGCATAACAACTGTAAGGCAGCTTCATATATTCAAATACATTGAAGCTCACTACATGATCCTTGACTGCCAATCGTGTGCTGGCATTGCCAAGCTTTTTTGAACAAGTTGGCACATTTTGAATTTTGGAAGAGTGCTGTGGATGCCAGTCACAAAATGGCTGCCATAGGTAGCATGGCATAACATGAAGTAAAAAAGACAACCACCCCTAAAACTTTATGTTTACTATGGAAAGTCAGCTATTTTCTGCTGGTTTTGATTATGGAAATCATGCATTAGTGTGATACTGATTTCTCTCTCTCTCTCTCTCTCTCTCTCTCTCTCTCACACACACACACACACACACACACAGATAGTGTTACTATCTAATAGCAACAGAGAGCATTCTGTAGTACTAATAAGAATGTACAAGGTGGCCATATCACACTTTCATTATACAGTAATCACTTAGAAGATACAGTACCTGCACATTTTGCCACATAACTTCCTTTTCTGGGAGAGATAGAGGCTGACCTCTTTTAAAAAATGAAAGACTCTGAGGAACCCAGGAAAACCTTTACAGGCACTAGGTTGGCAACCCCTGGTCTAATGAGTATGACATATAATTGGTAAATAGGAAGGTTACCAGCCATGATATACGGTAAATATCAAAATAAGTATTGTATGGGATTGTAAATGTGAGCCTTTGTGATGTACTAGCTAGACTTGAATGGGGAGACCTGGGCTTCTATCCAGCTCAGCCATGAGGCTTTCAGCCTAGCCTACCTTGCAGGTTATTTGTGAGGTCATACTGTGGGGGATCCTACAAACACCACCATGCACTCTTCAAAAAGCAGGTCAGGATACTAATGTGATGGTAGTGATGGTGATATCCCAATGCCTTATCCGGTCCTGCCATTATGCACAATTTCATCCTGTTCTTGGTGGTTTAAACATAATTAAGCAAGCTGCCTCCTACACATTTAAATCAGACAAGATTCTCTCTCTCTCTCTTTGCAAACTGTTCCCATCCTGTACTGTTCAGTGCAATATCAGAATGAAAAATGACACTGCTTTGTCATCTGTTCCAATTGATATTGCACTCTTCACAGTGACAGCTGAAAAGGCCCACAGGTGCCATATAAAGAGGTGACCATGTTGTCATATTTCATTTAGGCGTCCCTCTGCAAAGCCATAATTACCTAATTAGGTTGTTAATTAGGAGATTAGCATTTCGCTATATTGATAGAATGCTCTTTGCAGGCGGGAGTCGAGAAACAGATTTGTCTGGCCTAATTTATAAGTGCTGCAATTTTCTCCCTCCCCCACCCCCCCCCAAGCCAAATACTTATTTATTTGCTTAAATATTGATGGGAGGATAACTCTGTTGATCTAAGGAGTTCCTTTATTGGCAAGCAAAGCTCCCACAAGATGGGGACAAGCAATAGAGGTAGGTGTGTGTATATATGTATGTATGGGGGGTGGGGTATATAATACCTGAGGTTGTGTGGTATTCCTTGATCCTCACACTCAGTAAATAAAGCATTGCAGTTTGACTGACTAGTTTGCTGTACACCTATGACAGCAAAAGTAGATTTTGGGCAGTCAACAAACCACAGCTGTTCAAATAGATTTATGGGACCCTGAACTCACAAAAGATTCTTTGGGAGTTACAATACTGATCTGATTCAAAGAGTTAGTAAAAGTGATTAAGATGGGACCTGCTCACTTCCCCATCCCAAGCAAATGTGTTCAGTTGTAATTGTTTAGCCAATTGATTAAAAATCAAAGTTGACTCTAATATCTTCAGTGGTAGATTACAATTCTGTTTTTGAAAGACATCTATGCACAGGCATTTTTCCCTGCTTTACAATTTCTAAGGCTGTTTTCAAAAGTTTTCTTTTAAAACAAATGTATTAAATTGGTGACTTCCTTCCTCTCCCCCTCCCCTTCCTTCCTTCCTTCCTTCCTTCCTTCCTTCCTTCCTTCCTTCCTTCCTTCCTTCCTCTGTCTCTGAGATATGTAGGAGTTGGAACATAGTGAGGGGGCATAGCTCAGTTTTGCATGGAGAAAGTCCCAGGTTAAAGTCATAGCATCTTCAGTTAGAAAAAATCTTAGGGGAAAGGGTTGAGAAAGACCCTCCTCTCCCTGAAACCTCTGAGAGTCACTGCTCTGGTAGACAAAACTGGACTATCTGAACCGGTGGTCTGACTTGGGATAATGCTCAAGCTCAACAGTTCTTTTAAGTAGGTAGTCTGTAACTAATTCCTATAATTGCACAATTTGTCTCATCCCTTGCTCTGATGTGTTTACATTTCTCCCTCTTGTTCACCTCTCTCAGGTATGGAGGATTCTTGTCTAGTACAAACATTTTTGTTGTTATTTATTTCTCTCCTTTCCTCCAAGGAACCCAAGGTGGCATACATGATACTATTTCTCCCAGTTTGAGCCTCACAACAACCCTGTGAGGTAGGTTATGCTGACTGGCCCTAGGCCACCTAGTGAGTTTCTTGGCTAAGCAGGGATTTCAACCCAGGTCTCTTAGGTTCTAATCTGATACTCCAGCCACTATACCACCACTATGCCATCATTCATTGTTTAGAAACATAAGGCATTTCTATGTGGCTTACAACATTTGGAAACAGACAAAATCAGAAAAAATAGCAATGCATTTCAATCAAGCCACTCAATAGCCCATAAAAAACCTAAGAAAACAGCAGCAAAACACACCACCAATAGTCTTCATAGCTATTAGTCATGATAGCGACATACTCCTTCCAGTATCTGACGCAGTCTACCACTGAATATCAGCTTTTGGGGAGTGGATGATTCTTGACAGGGAGATATTCCTCTCTTACCACCCATGTTCTAATAGCCAGCGCTACATTTTCAGCTTTATATATGTACTAATTGACAGCCAGGCATTCATTTGTTTTGTTTATTAAGGAATTTTTGCCCCAACTCTCACTGATCCTGAAGGCAAGCCAAATGACAAGTATAAAAGGCAGGCTGTGTTGGGAGAGAGCTTGTATTTGCCTGCTGAACTGAGCTAGTTTCTGTGTAGTTCTTACAACAACTCAGTCAATTTAATTCTCCCCACATTTCAGATGGGGAGGGCAGGCACTGAGGCCTCTAGAGAGAGTGGCTTGCTGAAGTCCTCTCGGTGAGGTGAAATTTGCACGCAGCGTTGCTTTGCTCTTAACCACTGACTGCATTCACACATGACACTAAAGCCATGCTTTGAGCCATCTCACAAATGTGCAAACGAGGTTTGTTTGCTTTCCAGACTCACTTGCCTCATGCTGTTATTGTACTTTCATGAGCACCAGTGATGGGTGCTGTTGGTTTTAGACATAGCACTAAGCTATAGCTTAAAGCTTGTCATGATTCACAAGCCAATAATAAACCATATTTCCACATTGTGGTTTGCTGGTAGAAAACAAAGCTTCGTTAGTCTGCTGGGCTGGGCTTGACTGTTCAGACAAACCATAGTTAAGCTAAACAAACCATTGCTTAGCATTATCACACTACTGTTGCTCTTCTACTGCCACTCTGTTTTGTATTCATTCTTGGTCATGTGATTAACACTGAAGGCACTGATGTAAAACCACAAACCTGTATTTAAAAGGAGGTGTTCCACATCCAGAATTGGTACCCTTTAACTTACATAAACGTGTTTTGTTCTCCTTGCCTGCTGTATTTTTGAGATTGTGATAATTGTGTTGTGCTCACGTGACACTTCTTTCAAAACTGATGCATGTATAAAGAAAAGTACATATCCCTCCCCACAAAAAAATATAATGGGAAGCCATTCTTTACTAATGGCCCAGCAGATACAGCTGGATCCAGATTTACTTTCTTTGAACACATGGGACCAGAGGCTACAATTTGAAGAGAAATAAAGGGAGGAAAGGAATTATTTTTCAGATTCCAATTTACTGTTTGTAGTCAACCAGCTTTTGATTGTGTCCACCCGCAACACTCGTATAATGTCACAAAGCTTCTGTCTTTGTGATGATGCAGTCATTGATAACTTCCATTCCCCAAAAACAAATTGCTGGTGCAACATAGCTTCAGGCAGGGCTGCTATTATTATTATTATTATTATTATTATTATTATTATTATTATTATTATTAGTGCTATGGATCACTTTCCCTCCCAGTGCTTAAATATCAAAGTTTTTGTCTGATGAAAGTTCCAAAATAAAAATAAAAGGGCTGCCTTACTGGGTCAGACCAAACTAGCCTGGCTTTGTATCAGACAACATAGCCAAGGCACCACAAGGCAGGGCATGATTTAGTTACATAGTAATTTGCAGATTTATAAACCACTTCATAACCAAATATTATCAATGCAGTGTAAAAAGATAAAATACAAAAAAACCCCTAGGCTCATTTAACTAAAGACAACAAAACCATATATGCAGTTGAACAGTTATTATTTGTGCTGGTCCGAGGGTTGGGGGAGGTTTACCTTGCAGCGTGGTCTAAGTCCGGTCCTAGGGCGAGGGTAAGGAGGCTGTCCGTCAGGGGCGAAGCGAGGTCCAAAGCGAGGAGTCGGGCATGGTCAGGAACTCAGGAGGCAACCTCACCTTCCATTGACAGGGCTGGGAGAGGAGCACCTGCAGGCAATGGGTCCTCAATCACCTCCGGAGCCAGAGCGGATTCAGCTGGTGTCTGCTCCTGAGGATCCGGCACAGGTGAGGGCCCTTCAGATTCAAGCCCCTACCCCAGCTCAGCCGGCCCTGGAGGCGGGGACTCATGTGCAGGCTGGGATTCCTCAGGTTCAGCCTCTGAATCAGATTCCCAGGCCATCACATTATTCCATAAAATGACTGGATCACACTTCAGGGAAAGCTTTCTTAAGCAAACAGAGAAATTGTGCTCAATAGCCTCCTAAATATCAAGACACTAGGCCCTTGTCTATTTTTAGTTCATAACTAATTCTTGAAGGCTACAGCTGCAACACTAAAAGCCCTGTCTCTGTTATTACGATTAACTATATTTGTTAGTCAGTTTTCTTCCAAAGTAACCTAAAACGACTTACACTAAAACCAATAAAAAGCACAATAAAAGTATGAAATCACAGCAATACAGAAAAAAGGCTAAAAACCACAACTAAATAAAATTCTCACTAAAAAAGATCTCAGTGCCACCCTTCAAATTAAGAGCCAAAATTCTGGGAAAAGAGAAAAGTATTTGCTTGTTGCCTAAAGCTGAATGAAGATGGTACCATTCTACATGCAGGGGGAGAGCATTCTACATGCAGGGGGTGGGGTGGGTGCCACCCTCTGGACGTCCCATAGAGGGGTAACACGAAGAAGTGCTCTAGGTCATGATTGCAGGGTCCTTGTCAATTTGTATGGGGTCCCAGAGTCTTGAACCACTTAAGACTTTATAGGTCAAAACCAGCATTTTGAACTGAGCTTGGAAACTAAACCCACTTTTGGGGCATGTGGTTTTAACAATGCCCCACCTGAGGAGCACAGTTGCAGGGAAGGGATAATGATGGGAGGCAGTCTCATAGGTTGATGGACATCTTCTGTTTGTTTTGTCCTAAACATCTGGTAAGCAGAGGTGGGCTGCATATCCATCTGACTATCAAGGCTGAATAGTTTTGTTTTTGTCCCCTTGACTCCCTTGCAGCTGAAAGAAAGCCAAGCTATTTGTGAGAAACCTCGCAAAGAAGCCCAGAGCAGTTAAGCATCCTGAAGTCGGGGTTCAGCATGGAAAGATTAAGATAAATAAATAAATAAGCCGCTGCATCTGCCGTTAACATGTTGTTAACTCCCTCGGCAGACATTAAATCATTTTCAAGTACAATAATAGTGTGGGAGGTAAATTAACTAACCATTAACAATCTTATAAATACACAATTAACATACCAGCATTTATATGACATATTGATGGGGCAGCAGTAATTTTTGATGGGGAGTTTGGCGGTTTGTTTTATTTTATTTTCCCCATTCCTGGCCTTTGAGGTGCTTTAGACTTTATTGAAGTTCTCAGTGCCGGCAAAAGCTGAGCAGGTAGCGCCTCCCCCCCCCCCCAAATAAATCTCTTATCTCAAAATGGCAACACAGGGAGGGCTGCCTGCCTGTGCTGACTGGACATAGCTTCTCCATTCTCAGGCCACATTGATGTGAATGGCTAACTTAAGTGTCCTGAATTCTTTATTATTAAGGGTGGTGATTTGGAAGGGAAGGCGAAGATAGGAAGCTGCCTCTCTGCCTTTCACTAAGTCACAATATGTGACACCATTGTTAAAACATCTGCACTTGCTGCCCGTCTGCTATCATCACTATGGTGGAAACCTGGTGGAGGAGGTCTGACTAATGCAGTCCATGCATTCGTAACCTTGAGGCTGGATTACTGTAATGCACCCTATGTGAGACTGCTGTTGGAATGGCTCCAGAAGATCCAGCTGGTGCAAAATGCGGTGGCCAGACTGCTTGTGGCTAATGTGTCACCATTGTTTGTCATATAATCAAAGAATTGTAGAGTTGGAAGGGATCCCAAGAGTCATCTAGCTCAACCCCCTGCAATGCAAGAAACTCAACTAAAGCTTCCATGACAGTTGGCCATGCAGTGTCTGCTTAAAAACCTCCAAGGAAGGAGAATCCACCACCTTCTAAGGTAGTCTGTTCCACCGTCAAACACCTCTTACTTTCAGAAAGTTCTTCCCATCAGTTCCAGCATCCTTTTCTCACAGTGGCCAACCAGATGTCCTGATGGGAAGCCCAAAAGCAGGACCTTAGTGCAAAAGCACTCTCCCCACTTGTGATTCCCAGCAACTTGTGTTTAGAGGGTAACTGCTTCCTACAATGGAGGCTGAACATAGTCATTGTGGCTATGTACAGTCATTGTCCACAGTAGTTAGATGGAACGTGCATGTTCAAAGGGAACATACTTATGAATGCCAAACAGCCAATGAGACATTTGCCTTCATGCCACGCTTGGAAAGCTCTGCAGAAGCATCTGGCTGGTCAGGACTGGCAACTGAATGCCAGAGTAGGTAATTCTTCATTCTGCTGGACTGCTCTTACAATAATGATTTGCCTGAAACAATTCCTTTATTTTAAAGGTTTGTAACCTTTTAAAAAATAGCATGAAGTTAATAGGAAATGCTGCATTCTGATCCTGGTTTGGTACCCTGGCTTGTTAATGAACTGCTTCTTTTACAAACCAAAGTTTCTCCAAAATCAGGCAAAACAAGGAGCAAGATAGGAAAAGACTCTTTAAAACTCCACCCCTTGCATGTGAGCCAAAGACTGGTATCAGCTCATGCTTGTAAGGACAAATTGTGGTTTGCTCTTACGTCTGATCTAGGCTTGTCTCCTTTAAAAACAAAACACAGACTTTCATTTATCAGCAGCTCTTCCTCTTCCTTCCTCTTCCAAATCAGGAGGAGATAGCGAAGAGCCTGTGAGTCTGTAAAAATCCAATTCAGCTTTTCTACTTGAACGGTTCTGGTGTCTGTGTCTATAGAGTAGGCTTGTCACCCTTGAAATAAGGTGCTTTCAATAGCTTCCATCCACTTAATACAAATATTCATGCTGTAGTCACAGTGCTAGGTCTGCCAGGCCCAGCAGGGCTTTGCCAGGCACTTGGGTCTCTGGGGGATTTAGGTGCACCGGGTGGGAAATGGTGTGTGGCTTTGCAGTCCCCAGTATGAGCCTGCTTTCTAGTGTCTCTTCCACACACACACGACTGCTTCCATTTTTTACAACTGCTCAATTTATAAGTTGCTTGCTTCGTTGATAAAGTGTGTATCTCAGCGGAGCCAAAGTTCTTTCATTTTCAGTATCTTTCATAGAATTATTTCCTCTTTCTGCAAACACTGCTTGAGGGATTGATTTATAAGTGTGAAAATTGGGAAATAGGGAGCATTATATGTCCTGTTACATTGTGTATGTGTAATTGTGTATCCTAGCAATTCTGGGTGTATGATTTTAATTTTTGGCATTTTTTTCACAGTTGCTAAATAACTTGGACACCCCCTTGTATTTTGTATAATGCTGCACTTTTTGCAGCTTAGGGTAATGTTTTGTTCTAGCCTAGCTAATTGTGTTAAGTGGCCAAGGAGCAATGAAGAGCATGGGAGCTCTAGTCCCTCAATGACTGGAAATCGTCAGCTACCCGACTGGTTTCTGACACTTCAGGGTACAGACTCAGAAGCATATATGTTCATGATCATAAGGTCTAGAACCTTGGGAGAGAAAAGAGCTTTGATATTCTCAAGAAGTTGAGTTCTCCATCCGGTACCACATTCTGCATTTTTGTGTTTCTATACCCCCATAGAACCATGGGCATAAACAGCCAACCCTGTGAGCCCTCCTAGGAACTGAGACATCCATCTGGCTTGTGGGCTTCCCAACAGTATCTGGTTGCCCACTGTTGATACTGGATTAGATTTGTCATTGGCCTGATACAGTAGGTGTCTTCTTATGTTCTTCCTCCATAGTAGGAGGTAGTATGCCTCTGAATTCCAGTTGCTGGGAATCTAAAGCACTGGTGTGCTCAGATCCTGCCTATGTGCTTCTGAATAGCCTCTGGGGGGCCACTGTGAGAACAGGATGCTGGAATACTTGGGCCTTTAACCTGATCCAGCATCCAGGCTCTACCTCATTTCCAAGCTGGTGTAGCCCTTTTCAGCTTTTAATACATGGGATGGGATGGGTCTCCAGAGGTGTCAAAGTGCTACAACTCCAGTTGAACACGTGCAGTGGGTAGCCCTGAGAGTCTTCCAAGCCTGACATTAAACATCTGTGAGAGCTATCGAATCTGCCCTGGGACACCATCCCTCTCTTTAAATTAAAGCCCCTTCCACTGAGCGAGGGAAGCTGGAGTGCACATTCAGAATTCGGGAAGGAAAAGCTTATTGAATCACAACTCCTTCATTTTTGGACCTAATTAGGCAGAGCATGCATGGGGGACTGGGGATTGCTTTCCTTCTTCAGGGGAGTCTTTGGTGGATGAAGAAATACTGCTGAGTTTGTCACTGCACTAGCAGGCTTTTCTTCCCCTTTCTCTCATGGTTTCGGTGCCAGCTTAACAGCAATAAGTCATGGAAGGTGGGAGCAGATGGTGTGAACAGTGGAGCTTGGAAAGAGAGGCAAGGGAGAGAGAAGATTCCTGGGTAGCAAGTTGAGAACACAGTGTGAGGTTTGGGTGCCAGGCTGGCAAGCGCTGAGTAAGTGTCAGGTTGGGGGTTTTTTTGTGGCAGCTCTCTTTCTCTTTCTCTTCTGTTCCCTGTCTGCACTAGAGAGCTGCTGCCAGTCAGTGTTAGCAGTACTGAGCTAGGTGGACCAAATGGTCTGACTGCATTCACCTGTGTTACCACACCTTGAAAAGGATATTGCAGGGCTGGAAAACCAAAATGATTAAGGAGTTGGAGCAACTCCCCCAGGAGGAACAGCTGCAAGATTCAGGAATTTTTAGTTTAGAAAAACAAGTGAGTAAGAGGAGATGTGATAGAGGTCTATAAAATAATGCACAGTATGGAGAAAATGGATTTTTCCTCCACTCATAATGCTAGAAATTGAAACCATCTAAAAAGGTTGAATGTTAAAAGATTCAGGAGTGACATAAGAAAGCACTTCTTCATGCAAAGTTAAACTATGGAATTTGCTCCCACAAGATGTAATAATGGCCACCAGTGTACATGGATGGCTTTAAAAGGAGATTAGGCAAACTCATGGAGGATGGTGTGAACAGCCACAGTAGCTGTGTTCTACCTCCACAAGCTTGCGAGGAATCACAAGGGGGGAGATTGCTGTTGCACTCAGGTCCTGCTTGTGGCTTCCTGTAGGTGCCTAGTTGGCCACTGCCAGAAGGGGATTCTGGTTGTAGATGGACTTTTGGTCTGATCCAGAAGGGCTCTTCTTATGTTATAACCCTCCATGAATAGAACCTGGACATATCCCTTGGTTTTCTCTAAAGTTCTGTGTGTGTGTTGTGTTTCCCAGGTAGAAAGGTTTACAATTCAGCATGGAGCAAAGAAGATAGTAGAAGGCGGAAGACCTTGGGATGCAGGATGGCTTTCTTGGACAATCCAACCATTATCCTGGCTCACATCCGACAGTCACATGTGACCAGCGATGACACAGGGATGTGTGAACTGGTCCTGATTGACCACGATGTCGACCTGGAGAAATTCCAGCCCACTTCGGCCAATGGGGACAACAGCTCAGAAACGCAGGGCAGCAATGGCGAGTCTCAGGGTTACGTATACTCCCAGTCGGTCGACATTACCTCAAGTTGGGACTTCGGTATTAGAAGACGATCAAATACAGGTGAGTGGGATCATCTTGGGAACTCTGGTGGCTTCAGCTAGGAATTGCATGGTTTATAGAAGGAACCCAGTATAGGAGGCATCATGTAACCTGACCACTAAAACACAATGATTACTGCAATGCACTCTGTGTGGGGCTGCCCTTGGACCTGTTCCAGAAGTTTCAGCCAGTGACCAGACTGCTGATGGGGGCACATGGCTGACAACATGTGACACTATTGTTAAAACATACATAATGGCTGCCTGTCTACTGAGCCAAGTTCAGATTCATTGTATTCTTTTACAAAGTCCTGAACGGTTTAGGTCTAGGTTATCTCTGAGGCCACTAAAACCCTTGTATCCCAGCTCAATCACTGAGCATCGTTTGTCATCTTTCTGAATTGGTGAGACTTACTTGACATCAACACAAAACCAGTGCCATCAGTCCAGTCCGTGGGAATACTCTGCTGATAGAAATTCAGCAGACATCTGCTTTAACTTTTAAACATTTGATGATAATTCTTCTCTGCCACCAGGGTTATGCAGACAATACATCTTCTATGATTTTCAATTTATATGTGTTTTTTCTTGCATTATATATGTAGTTGTTGTAGACTTTTTTGATATTGTTTCTGAAATTTGCAGTATACAAGTATATTTATTTATTAATAAATAAATAAATGTAGCTCAGTGGTAGAGCACCAGTTTTCCATCTGGAAGGCCACAGTTTCAATCCCTTCCATTTCCCAGGTAAAAGGATAATGCATTAGGTAATGGGAAACACCTCTAGCTGAGACATTTGAGTGCTGTTGACAGCTGCCCAGAGAGTAGATTCTACTTAACTGGATGGATATAGAGTCTGACCTTACCAGGACTATAGAACCTGGAACATTTGCCTCTTTGTGCAGTTGCCCCGTGTAAACATAAGAACCCTGCTGAATCAAACCAAATGGTCATCATCTAGCACTCTGTCCTCACAATGGCCTACCAGAGGCCCACAGGCATGACAAAAGGGCAATAATACTCTCCCCACTTGCAGTCCCCAGCTGCTGCTACATAACTGGCTTGGATACTAGCTGGAATGCAACTATCAAGTAGTGAATATGGTGCCCTTGCTGGACACTGCTGGACTGCTATTCACATCAGCATGACCAGTGGGCAGGGGTGATGGGAACTGTGGTTCAACAACATCTGAAGGGCACCACCATGTTGGCCATCCTGGCTGCTGTATTCTCCTTGAATTGTCTCATCTTCCTTTAAAGCCATCCAAGTTGGCAGCCATCTGGCAGCCATAGTTAAACTATATAATTTGCTCCCACAAATTGTATCATATCTTGTGAGAGTGAATTCCCCTAGTTTAGCTATGTACTCTACATTCCGTGCTTCATTTTGTCTGTTTGAAATTACCCAGCCCTCAAGTGCACGGGATGCCTGCAAGCTCCAGTATTATGAGAATGACTACAGTATATGGTGGTTAAAATTCTGGAATGATCAAAGTACAGTGGTACCTTGGGTTACATACGCTTCAGGTTACATACGCTTCAGGTTACAGACTCCTCTAACCCAGAAATATTACCTCAGGTTAAGAACTTTGCTTCAGGATGAGAACAGAAATTGTGGCACGGCGGCAGCGGCGTTAGCAGGAGGCCCCATTAGCTAAAGTGGTGCTTCAGGTTAAGAACAGTTTCAGGTTAAGAACAGACCTCCGAAATGAATTAAGTACTTAACCCGAGGTACCACTGTATCTGAAATTATCATTTATTTCATTTCCATTCATTGTAATAACTTATACTTCTTAATATTACAAAATCTCTAAGCCAGTGGTTCACAATTGGTCGTCTGCAGACCACAAGGGGTCCACGTAATCCATCCAGGGGTCTGTCACATAAGAAAAACTACCACAGACATACCAAATTTTTCAAAAGCAGGGGGTCCATGGCTTGACTTTTGAAAAAATGAGTGGTATTCTGTACTTAGTTAATTGGTTACCACTACTCTAAGCAGTTCATATGAATTGCAATCATAAAATCATGAGCAGAAAGTCAGTACATAGTATCAAAATATAACAAGAGTCCAGTAAAAAATGAAACAAAGCTTTAAAACAGGAAAAACTGAAATTGTGCCTGTGGTTTGTTGCAGTGTTTTGAAGAAAAGATATAATGACCTATTTTGAAACCTTAAACTGTGGTTTATCTAAACTTGCTTTTTAAAAAAAACCAGCTTCACAACCCATGTACAGTGGTGCCTCGCAAGACGAAAAGAATCCGTTCTGTGATTCTCTTCGTCTAGCGGTTTTTTCGTCTTGCGAAGCAAGCCCATTGACGGATTAGCGGATTAGCGCTATTAGCGGCTCATCTGCTGATCGGATCAGCTGATAAGCGGCTTAGCGGCTTAGAAAAAGGGGGGGTGAGGGGAAAAAAACCAGTAGGAACTCGCAAGACATTGTCGTCTTGCGAAGCAAGCCCATAGGAAATTCGTTTTGCAAAGCACCTCCAAAACGGAAAACTCTTTCATCTAGCAAGTTTTCCGTCTTGCGAGGCATTCGTCTTGCGGGGCACCACTGTATTTGCAGGGGGAACATAGTTCTGTGTTTCTTATAAGAGACCAAATGATCTAAATTCTTGGGTTTGTGAGGTAATGCAACACCACCTAGAGTTCAGAAGCACATTTTGCTGAAATAAGTAATGTAGCACAATTTTTATGTAGAGGAATAAGGGAAGAAAATACCTAAGCTGTCACTGAAGCTGATATTTTAACGCTTTAGATTGAAGTGTAACTAGGATAACCAAAGATCACCTCTGTCCATTTTGTTATGGTGATTCCATTTTAGGCTGAGTAAATAATTCACTTGACTGAAAACTGATTCTACCCAATACAGTATAAAATAGCAAATGCCATGAATGTTTTCTTTTTTCTTTTCTCACTTCTCTGTTTTCTTCACTTCTCACTTCCCTCTAGTCAGTGCCCCCCTAATCTCATGCTGTGGCCCCCCATTTATTAGATTTTCATCTGGGGGGCCCTTGGAATATTCTGGGGCCCCCAGGGGGCAACATGGCCCCCAAATGAGAAACGCTGCTCTAGACCTCTTTCCTGACTTGCATGACTCTCCCAGGCTCAGGCCTCAATTAATACATGTAGAGGTCCAAAAGCTTAAAAGATTTTGGTGCCCCCATATATATTTAATTCAAAATATAAATAATAAACCGCAAAATAAACTTTTATTTTTTGAAATGCAACAAAACCTACAGTAAGATGGGAAATGATGTTAATTTTTGTATACTTCCAATTTTTCTCCTACTTTTTCCAATTGCAAAGTCTTTGATCAGATCCTCAAAAACAATCTTAAGTAACGCATCTACTTCTATACTTTACTAAGGCATTCGGCCTACCTTGTTGCATAGTTGTTCTGTTGGAATTTTTAATATACTTTAGCCAAGAAAACGAATGCTCAGCTGAGCAATTTGTGACTATTAATGTTAAAAATCCAGCAATGAGAAATTTCTGTGGTGCCCCCCCCCCTTTCCCTTGAGGCCCTAAGCACAAGCTTATTTTGCTTAATGGTTAATCCAGCCCTGTCCAGGCCACATTCCTGATAAGCTCTTCTTCACATGCTCCTTGAGTTTTTTTGCCTGGCTGGAATGTGCCATTGAACAATGAAAATGCCTCTTCCTTGCTTGGGTGGAGGATAGAGAAGTGTGTGCAGAAACTAGAAACCAGCCAAAGATAAAAATTTGCCTTCATTCAGTATGCTCTTTTTTTTTAGTGATTGCACACACTGGTAAAGAGTACCAACACCCTTTTTTTTTGCTGCCCTTGGCAGCTAAGTTGTGCTGGCATTCATGGTACTTTTATTGGGATAGGACTACCATACCCTTAGGGAACACGGGTGGCGCTGTTTGTTAAACCACAGAGCCTAGGACTTACCGATCAGAAGGTTGGCGGTTCGAATCCCCGCGACGGGGTGAGCCCCCGTTGCTCGGTCCCTGCTCCTGCCAACCTAGCAGTTCGAAAGCACCTCAAAGTGCAAGTAGATAAATAGGTACCGCTCCGGCGGGAAGGTAAACGGCATTTCCGTGCGCTGCTCTGGTTCGCCACTTAGTCATGCTGGCCACATGACCCGGAAGCTGTACGCCGGCTCCCTCAGCCAATAAAGCCAGATGAACGCCGCAACCCCAGAGTCGGCCATGACTGGACCTAATGGTCAGGGGTCCCTTTACCTTTACTTTTACCATACCCTTCAAGTGTCCCTATTTTCCAGGGACAGTCCAAGAATTATGAAAAACACCCTGGCTTCTGATTTGATCCCAGAATGTCCCTGTTTTCCCTGCCAGTGCTGCGATCAAGCTCAGGAAGATGAGCCAGTGCTTGTTTGAAGCAATGGCGGTGATAGTGGTGGCTGCAAGGGAGCACCCCGTTGCCTCTCCATGGCTGCTGCTGCTGCCTGCCTCCTCCCTTGGGCAGCTTGCAGCGGTTGCTGGAAAGCAGGCAAGGAGGAGAGTCCCAGCTCTGTGTAACACACTAACTCTGAGGTGCAGGCAGAGGGCAGGGCCACCCAGGGCGGGAAGAAGGGAGGAGCAGAGCAGAGTGGGAGGAGTATTGTTTTTGTTTGGGTCTTTAAAAAATGCTTTGCATATGTGCGTCAGATTTTGGAGCTTTCTTAAATTTATTTATTGCTGGGGCCTAAAGCAGATTGATTAGATTGATTCTATCCTAATAATTTAGGAGTTTCTGTACTGCCCTTTGCCAGGCAGATAACAGGCCAAAGGCAGTTTGCAAATTTAAAACATATTATAGAACACCACACTGAACTAACAACAATATCTGCAGACCAGCAATCCCAGTTATTCAGGGTTACAGAGTTGTTAGGAGTTGCTGCTGTATTTATATTATGTGATTAAAACAAACCACTTATTGGTGGTTTTGTTTCCAGTTTTCATAATCTTTTATAATGGGTGTTTTATAGTTTTGTTTGCACTTAGTGTCTTGTAAACCGCTGCGTTAAAAAATTATCCAAATAAATTAAATTAAAGCCCAACCGCCTTGCTTATTTCAGAGGGGATGTAGTTCTTGCTAAACATGCTTAGGATTGCCTTCCTAAGCATGCTTTTGGGAAATTAGTCTACATCTTTCTCTTGCTTTAAAAGAAAAAAGGAAGAATTTGTTTCCTGTGCCCGGGACCTTTATTTGCAGTGAGGTGCTGTGCCATTTAGTCTCTGCCTTTTGAGGTAGTCTTCTTTACCTGCTTATTAAATTGACATTCCCCAACACCCTCTCTCTCCTGAAATAAATCTGACATTTAAAACCATAAGGAGGGTTTGAAGCAGGCGAGGAGGGCTCGGTCTCCCGGGTGTTGATATTTCACCTATTTGAGCGTGTCCTATTTTCGGATGTGGAGTCAAAAATATGTGAAGGAAAAATGATATTCATTTTTTAAGATTTGACTAATGTTGTGAAGATACAAATCATTTATTTTTACTACCTATAAACTGTTTCAGCACACTGAAGAAAAAGCTATGCTAATTTATATAGCGTTGACATTTTATAATTTTCATGATTTTTTTAGATAAAGGATTTTATATTTAAAACTTTAATAGTCTAGTCTGAGTTCATTTATCTTTAATTTTTGAAACGGGGAGAGTAATTCATAACAGTAATTTTATTCCTGTAATGTAATATTCACTTCAGTTCATTTGTGCATTAAAATTCCTTTAAGACCGTTATTAATGATTTATATAATGAAATGTCATATTAATCACAGAAGTTTTCACATTTTATTATTCTCTTCCATGTTAATACTATCTTTATGATCTCTATTAATGTTTTATATCCTCTAATTTCAATTATAAATCAAGAAGATTTTCATGTTTTTGTTGGTATTTGCTTTTCAGGGGTGCCACCTTTAAAAATTTTATGTCTTTTCTCCCCCTCCCCCCCACACCCTACATGTGCAGCATAAAACATCTTTATTCATAGAAAGGTAGTTAATTATGTCTTTTGTTTATAGTAAACTTTCATTGACAAACTTATCGTCATAATATTTCTTTTTCAAGCTCAGAGACTTGAACGGCTACGGAAAGAGAGGCAAAATCAGATAAAATGCAAGAATGTGCAGTGGAAGGAAAGGAACACATCTTATTCAGGTAAGAAGAATATGTTTTACACACACAAACACACGCGCATGCATACACACACAGAGAGACACATTGTTGTTGGGTTTTTGTTTGTAATTGTTTCATTCACTTGGGTTTGCAGAAATACATGTAAACAAAAAAGGTCAAAGCATCTGATGAGGTCATGTTGATCAGGAAAAAAATGGGGTAGACCCACAGAAATTAATAAACTTGTTAGTCTTGTCCTTTAATTTCAGTGGCGCTACTAATATTGGCTATAATTCTTATGGGTTTCATCCAGTGTTAGTCCTACATAGAGTAGACTCATGGAAACTCATGAATGTGACTAACTCAAGTACATTAATTTATATACACCTACTCAGCTGAAAGGGAGACTCAGTCTAAATCACTGAGCCTCTTGGGCTTGCCGATCAGAAGGTTAGCAGTTCGAATCCCTGTGACGGGGTGAGCTCCCGTTGCTCGGTCCCAGCTCCTGTCAACCTAGCAGTATGAAAGCACGCCAAAAGAGTGCAAGTAGATAAATAGGTACTGCTCCAGTGGGAAGGTAAATGGCATTTCCGTGCGCTGCTCTGGTTCGCCAGAAGCGGCTTAGTCATGCTGGCCACATGACCTGGAAAAACTGTCTTTGAACAAACGCCGGTTCCCTTGGCCTGTAAAGTGAGATGAGCACTGCAACCCCAGCACTGCAACAGTCAGGGGTCTTTTACCTTTACTCAGCTGAAACCAATTGACCAAAATTAGCCATGTCCATTAATTTCCGTGGGTCTTCTCTGACTAGGATCAACACTGACTACAGCCCTGTACTTTTTTGTTTTTAAGCTGGTTAATGTTTAACTTTTAATCACGAAAAAGGTCAGGGTGTAACTGACAAAAATCTAAATTGGAGATTAACCTTGCCCTCTCACTCAGATTCTGATAGAGGTAGGCATTGGCACTCTAAAATGGATGCATTTGCATACATATGTGGCTCAGTAATCCAGATTTATGGGTTAGGTCCAGCATTGCTATCCCTATATTACAGATGAGAGGCCAAGAGTTCATAGCTCAATCTCTTAGCTAGTATAGTATGCCAACTCTCTCTCCTCCCTCCCTCCCTCCCTTTTTCTCTGAGGTGCCCTCATCAATATTTGAATTGGCTCCTAATGGTTGGCTATTCTGACCACTGTTTGGCGTGTGATACACTACAATGTGGCTGGATTGTTGACTCCAAGCCTCTCTACTTATATAAGAGAATATATTAAGAGCTTGCTGGATCATGCCAATGGTCCATCTAGTCCAGCATCCTGTTCTCAGTGGCCAGCCAGATGTCTTGGTAGGAAACCCTTGAGCAGGACCCGAGCACAGCAGCAGCACTCTCCCCTCCTGCGGTTTCTGGCAACTGGTATCCAGAAGCGTTGCTGCCTCCAACTATGGAGGCAGAGCGTAACCATCATTGCTAGTAGCTATGATAGCCTTTACTTGTTTTCTTTTATAAGTTGGTGGCCATCATTGCCTCCTGTGGGAGTGTGCTCTGGGTGAAGAAGTCTTTTCTTTTATCACCCTGAATCTTCCCAACATTCAGCCTCACTGGATGTCCGAAAGTTCTAGTGTTATGTGAGAGCAGGGAGAAAAACTGGGGAGTGCTACAGGGGAGGAGGGAATAAACCCCCTGCACGCTGATAATATAGGGTTGCCATCTTTCAAAAAGTTGAAAATTGTTGAGCGCTTTTTTTTAAGGAACCCCCCAAAATTGTTGAGCTTCTTTTTGCAAAAAAGGCAGATACTCTCCCTATATTGCCTGCTGAAAACAATGTTATTTCAGCAAGGCTACATATAAAGGCTACATATATTTTTTTTAATTTTTTTTAACCAACTTCGTCTATTTTATTCATAATAATTTTATATTATTTTTGTACACCACTTAAGGATTTTTTAAAAAGATATAATGGTTTATAAACTCTTCTAAATAAAATAAAAGTTCAGCACTGACAACATAAAATACACTAACTGGGTTCCCCAGTAAACCATGGTTTGGCTTGAAGTGGATTTGCCAACCATGGTTTTAAGAAAACATTGGTTATCATTACCAAGAGTTGTTTACCATTGGTGGTAACTGAATTTGAAACCATGATTGGTGCTGGAAAGGTGAAGGGAATTTGCTTCAGAGAGAGAGAGAGAGAGAGAGAGAGAGAGAGAGAGAGAGAGAGAGAGAGAGAGAGCCTGTTCCAGCTGCTAGTTCATAATTTGCAAATGGAGGTTTTCACAGAGTTGGTGATTAAGCCTGCACTGGGCCACTGCGTTGTGTAGCAGAAGGGGAACTTGGCCAAATTAAACTACAATGTTCATCAGTTTCCTGCCCTCCTCCTCCTCTCCAGTCTTGTGTTGTTATCCTGAACAGTCCCAGAATTGCACAAGGTTTCAACTCAGGCAAGGGAACTCAACCAAAACAGATGCCATAGTAATCTGCAGAGGAGAACTCCAGAGATGCACTCGGGGTCCGTGCCAGCAGAGGAGACAATAAAGCAATGCCTCCCTAGTGCTTCCTGAGGAACAAAACTACATATTGAAACACTCGCTCCTCTCACCAAAGCCAATGAAATGTATGCCTTGAGCTCCAGGGGACTCGAAGCTTTCCAAAAAGGCCCAAGAAATAACTTCACGCCATGCTGCAAGAATATAATTGCAAATGAGATTTTATTTATTTATTTATCTATTTTGGCAGTGTGTGTGTGTGTGTGTGTGTGAGAGAGAGAGAGAGAGAGAGAGAGAGAGAGAGAGAGAGAGAGAGACTTCAGAATAAGCATAAAGGGTTTCACACAGCATAACACGTACCTGGGATACATAATGACATTTTTGTTCTGTCTTAGTTCAGAGAGAATTTAATAATCTTGCACGGCCCTGTTGGGTATCTTTATTTTATTTCTATTTCCATTTCTCTCTTTCCTGGTGCCCGCACCTGTGCATCCTCCATCTCCATATCCCAGTCAGAGCTGCTCCCGGCTACCGAATTAACCGGGAAGCCATAACGACTTAGCCGTGATTTGACAAGTTTTAATTTTGCCATTTAACGAACGGCTCCCCCCTCCCCGCGACACCAGCTTTGGAAGTCCCCACTCAATCTGCCTTCGGCAGCAGTTCCAATCCTCGGGAGGGGCAGCATGTAAATCTTTGGGACGTGCACAAATCCAGGCAGGCGAATAAAGAACGGAGACAGAGCAGGGCAGATTGAATGCTGATCCACCAATAGTGATTGATTGAGTTTGGGGGCTGCTTCGCTCCTGGAGCAGATGTGGAGCAAAAACTCACTCACCAGATACAGTTGCTGTTCAGAGAAAGAGAGGCCGGCACTAATAGGTGAAAACTCGACAGGTCTTGATTTTTTTTTTTTTTTTGTCATCCATCCTCATTTTTTAGGTATCCTTGTCATGTCAACTGGTGGGGCGTTTCTTCTGATTATGCTACAGCAAGGTCCCCTCCCCACCACCCTTTCAGCTTTGATTGCATACATAACCATTTTGTATTTTTGCTAGGGTTAGCTTACCCCTTCTCCACATCTAAGCCACACCTTACCTATCATTTATTTATTTATTTAATCCATTTATGTCCCATGTTTCTCCCAAGCTGGGATTTACGGCGGATCACAAAATTTAAAAGCATCATTGTAAAAAAAGAGAGAGAGAGGAATAAAACCCAAACTAGTTAGAAATAATAATTAGAATTTAACATAACACATTTGGAACCAGCAATTAAAATCCTGTTTGCCCGGTGATCAGCATCACCTACACCTTAGTTTCCAAAGGCCTTTCTGAACAGGAAGGTCTTAACCTGCCAGCATAAGGGTAGCAAAGAGGAAACCAGTCTGACCTTTCTTGGGAACGAATCCTGCACTCTGGGAGCAGCCACAGAAAGGGGTGTCACCACCACCACCACCATGCTTCACAAGTTGATGGGACTGAAAGAAGGTGCCCACCCAAGTATCCTAGGACACCCCCCTCCAATCTCTGCATGTCTGTCTTTATCTCTTTGTCTCTCTCCCCATCTCTCTCAACACTGCTTTGACTCAGCTGATTGGTGGTGACAGCAAGCCTACCTTTCCAGTATATTGTCAGAAGCCCACTTTAAGGAGCACTGCCAACCACCTCTCTCCCTGCCCCATGCCTGTGCCCCATGAGCTGTGAAGCTGGTGTGTGTGGTTTTGAAAAAACAACAACCTTATGAGTCATATTTGGACCCATTCCAGTATTAGTGTACGTTGCTTTTGCTATCTTCACACAGTGGATAGTTCAACTATGGATCATTTTGGCAGTCAAAATGATCAAGGTCATGGAGCAACCTCCCTTTGCAAAAAGCATTTTGGGACTTTTATAGTTTAATGAAAAGAGGCTACATGACAGAAGTTTATAAAATTAGGCATGGCGTGCAGAAAGTGGTCAGATAAAAGTTTTTCCCTCTCCCAAGACTAGAGCTTGTGGATATACCATAAAGCTGAAGGAAGAGTCGGGATAGACAAATGAATTACACAGAACTCAGTTAAACTATGGAACTCACTACCACATGAGGCAGTAATGGCCACCAACTTGGATGGTTTTAAAAGAGGATCTGGCAAATTAATGGAAAATAAAGGTGCTATTGATAATAGCCATGATGGTTGTGTTCCGCACCCACAGTTTCTCACCCACCCCTCCCATAACACTAAACGTGGCAATACCCACAGGAGAGGAGGGTACTGTTGTGCTTGGGTCCTGCTTATGGGTTTACCAGAGGCATCTGGCTGGCCACTGTGAGAACAGGATGGTGGACTAGGTGGGCTATTGGTCTGATCCAGCAGGTCTTCTGTTGTTGTTGTTGTTGTTAATACAATATTGGCCTGAATGTAAGCCTCACTTTTTTTCCAAATTCCGACCGTGAAAAGTTAAAGTGCGGGTTAAATTTGCAATCTTACAGAAATTGGCTTTTATGATATCGCTGCTGAAACAGAAAGATGGTAAAATGGAACAGGTGTGAATGCATGTGGAATTTTAAGGACGCAGCTTATATTCGGGTATTGTCTTCCCCCCTTGAATTACAAAGGTGCAGCTTATATTCGGGTACGGCTTATATTCAGGCCAATACGGTAATAATGTTGATATTTTTAAAAATATCTTTTAAATACTTTTATAAAAGTAATGCTATTAACTATACTAGTAAATAGAGACTATGCTACTTACAAAAAGTAAAGACTATACTATTAAGAAAACAAAGTTGTTTCAAGTCTCATGTCCATATCTTATGTCCCAGTATCCCACAAAACAGCTCCATGTTCCAGCGGAATTCATTTTCTGCAACCTTCCTTCCCTCCTTTGAACTGGCTCAATCAGCTTGTCCATTTCCGCCAGACATCGTATTAACCCCTTCCTCTCAGTTTCAGCTTGTCAGCTATCAGCAGAAGACATGCTAGAGGTTTCAGTCCTTTCCCAACCATATCGTCAGTTAACCTAGAACAAAATCACCATCAGATTTGCTCTTGATACGGTCCCATTATGTCAGAGATGTATTTATTTTGCAGGATTTGTATACCATTTGATTGTAATGAAACCTCAATGGTCTGCTCTATTTGCCTCCAGTAGTTAATTGTTGCTTGTTCATTTTGTCTTACCACAAGGTCCCAGGGCAGGCTACAGCAATTTTAAAAGAAAAAATAAGAATTTGGCCTGTGGGCCAGAGGTTCCCCTTCCCTGGTTTACGGCACTGTTTCATAGGTTTGTAGGGCCTGGATTTGTATAGGATTAGGAGATGGCATGGGTTTATATAGGTTTAAATCTGTAGGGGCTAGGTTTGCTAGTGGACCTTAGGTTTTATTAGGGCATAGGTTTATAGCCACCTAGATGAGGTTTCCCATATTCAGTAGCATCTCCTGAAACCATAGAAAGCTGCTTATAGTCAGTGTAGCCCATACAGAGCTAGATAGAACAATGCCCTGGCTCAGTGTAACACAGCTGCTTCTTTTCCTATGGTTATGATTGCAGTGCCTTTTGAAATGCATGGAACACAGAAAACATTTAATTACTACTGGGTGTTGGCTTCGCGATCTGCTGCTCGTGATCCTTTTACCATCAGATCCCTCATTCAGGAGGGGGGAAATTTCCATACTTTCTGACATATTTGGCTTCTTTTTAATTGCAGCGGAGGAGCTGAGCCTGCTGTTTGAGAAGAAGAACTTCAGGGTGAAGCCTCAGCGTGCTGCTACGAAGCCATCAATCCTCTCAGTACGGCTGGAACAGTGCCCCCTACAACTGAACAACCCATTCAACGAATACTCAAAGTTTGATGGCAAGGTAAGTAGGAGAGAGAGAGATCAGTGCCCTCCCTTAAAAAAAAAAACAAAAAACCCTTGTATCTGGAAGGAATTGTATCTGGAATTGCGTTTTTCCAATCCAAATTCTTTCCAGGTTTTAAAAATACTGATGCTCTGTGGGTGGATTTTGGCCATTTTAGAGACTACAAAGGTGACTGATGTGGGCAACAGTCCAGAGGTTTTAAGCCCTTGCAGGGACTTTAAAAAATGAATAAATCCTGTCTTGTGCAGACTTGTCCTGGGATACTAAAGGAGGATCACTTCCTGTGTGCACCAAACCCCATAGCCAGAGGTCTTCTCGAGAGACTTTGTGTTGCATTGATACCTTGGAACCTAGGAAGCTGTCTCATGTCTAGTTCAGTATTGTCTATAGTGGCTGCAGTGGCTCTCTGTGGTTTCAGACAGAAATCTATCTGGAGATGCTGGGGATTGAAACCAGGACCAAAGCATGTGCTGAGTGTCTGCAATTTTAAAAAGAAATCAGAATTCTAGTCCTCGTGATACTGAATACAGAGGCTGAATCAAACAGGAGCATCGGAAGCTGCTTTATACTGACTAACTCTGTTGGTTCATCTAGCACGGTATTTGTCTATACTGACTGGCATCAGCTTTCCTGGGTTTCAGGCAAGGAGATCTTCCCACCCTTCCTGGCAGTGTTGCTGGGGACTGAACCCAGGTACTCTGCCACCCTGAGCTGTAGCCTCTTCTGCTGGCTTGCCTAGCCAAAGGAATAAATGGAAACTTTCCAGACCACTGTGAGGATCAGCTCCCTAGCCTGTGGATTATCACACAAAAGGAGTGGGAGCATTTTCTGTTAAGGTGGAGAGCCACATTAGATATGCATCAGCCCTAAGTTGTCAAAATCTTTTATTATTTTGCTGAATGAATGTTTACCATTCAGTGCATTACTGTTTGCAACACATTTTGTTGGTTGCCCTAAAGCCAACAAAAACAGTTCCTTCTTTGCCTTTTATTTTTGTCCTAAGCTCCAGAAGGGCTGAAATGGATGGCTGTTGGTCTCTCCTGGAACGGAAAGGGTTACAAGTGACAACAGACAGAGCCCATCCTTTCTGTCTTCTTTTTCTAGACTTAACTTTTACGCCTGACATTTGGATAATACTTTGCTCTAAGGAAGGTGGAAAGTGGCTTTTCACTCTCTGTGAATTGCTGATAACACAGATGTGTTGAGCTAAATTGCAAAATCCCCCTGTTAAGAGTTGCTCTGTAGAGTCATTGGACTGAATTGAACTAAGTTTACTCAGGGTAGGCCAATTCAAATTAATGTGCCTACGTCAACCAGGTTCATAAATTTCAGTGGGTCTGCTTTAAGTAGGATTAATATTTGATACAACCCCATAACTACTCAAATTCTGCTCTCTGTAAGAATAAGGGTCCATTTATACACAAGACAATGTACAGTGGTACCTCGGGTTACAGATGCTTTAGGTTACAAACGCTTCAGGTTACAGACTCTGCTAACCCAGAAATAGTACCTCGGGTTAAGAACTTTGCTTCAGGATGAGAACAGAAATCGCATGGCGGCGGCACAGTGGCAGCAGGAGGCCCCATTAGCTAAAGTGGCACCTCAGGTTAAGAACAGTTTCAGGTTAAGAACAGACCTCCAGAACGAATTAAGTTCTTAACCCGAGGTACCATTTGTTAGCATGCTGAGGGAATAATACTAATATTAACACATTGCCTTTCATTTCAAAAAGAAATACTAAGACAACTGTAATCCCAATCTAAAACCCTGGAAGAGAGCTGCTGGCAGTCAGTGTGGACACTAATGAGCTGGAAGGACCAGTGGTCCAAGTTGGTATAAGGTAGCTTCCTACGTTCTATGATCCTGTGTGCTACTTAGCATTTACCTGACCTATGCTATCTCTCTGGCATGATGAGTGGTAGTGGGGCAGCTTTTTCTTTCACCAGGGTATGCTTTGGTCAGCCAACATTGTTAGATTGTGTTTATCAATCCAGCATAGGTAAATTTGTGTAGCTTGGGCAGGAGAAATGGGAACTTTCCAGGCTGCTGCAAGAACAGACTCCCATATACTCTGCAAGTGCAAACCTGGTGTTTCCAATGAGATGGAATTTTGTGGTGCTTGGCGACTTAACGGAAAAGGAGAAGAATATTCTTGCCTACAAAATGCATGATTTCCTACCCACCGTTGCCACCTAGCTGGCAACAATGACATTTGGGCTTCTCTATGGGCGATCTGGTGTTTATTGTTTTTGTAATTCTTATTAATACTGCACACCCCTCACTAGCAGGTCCCCAGGGCAGGTTACAACATTTTAAAGGTCAGTATTAAAAACAGTTAAAACAAATTGCAGCCATAGAACTGGGTGCTACAAACACACAGGACCCGCCTGCCAATTTTTGGGAAATTTGCAACAGAAGCTGCTGTTGAGTAATGGAATTGTGTTTGATTTCTGTACAAAAGAGCAGCCAAATGAAAGTAACCTCAGGGATAATAGGCAAAATGAATAGTATCCTGTGAAGCCCAAAAAGTTTGTGATGGTGAACAGTGTTTTGATCAAGGCAAAGAGGAAATACTTGTGCATTTGTGTGTGCCCTCTCATCCCAAATAAACTAGAGTTTGGGGAAACGAAGTCCATGATGCAATCAAAAAAGGAGGTGGTCATCTTCTCCGCCTGGCTCCTTTTCAGTTTGTAAACACTTTGAACAATTGGAATCAAGTCAGATGCTCAGTAGCAAAAGCATATGAAGCTGTCTTACATTGAGTCAGACCATTAATCCATCTAACCCAGTATGGCTTGTTCTGCCTTAAGGGTGGAAGGGAAATTCATTTGGTCTGCACTTGTTGATTCAACTGACCATAGTCACACCTCTTGAACTAATATACAGATTGGAATGTAATGATCCTTTGGCTCAGGCCACATGCACACCATGCATTTAATGCGCCAATACCACTTTAAACAATTGTGGCTTCCCAGAAAAAAATATCATAGGAAATGTAGTTCATTAAGGGTGCTGAGAGTTGTTAGGAGACTCTTATTCCCAATTCTAGAACTACAATTCCCAGAATGCTTTGGCAGTCAACCCCTCTTCACAGGGAACTCTGGGAATTGTAGCTCTCTGGGGAGAATAGTGCTTTAAATGTTTGGTCTGAATGTGGCCTTAACCACCTTGAAGGATTAAAAAAAAAGAGAGAGAGAAAGGCTGTGTATAAGGCCTTAACATATAATATTAAAACAAGCAAAGTCTTCATTCTTAGCTGAGCAGTAGTTATGGAAATCACCATGCTGCAGCAAACGTGTCCTGGCTTCCTTTTCGTTATGTAGTCTTCCATTATTATTAATACTGTACTGTTATTGCTACTACCTTGCAGCATGCTTGTCACGATTGCATCAGAACCAACATTTTAACAACACTCTCCTTGTTATCAGTGCTCTTCAGTGTTTTTAAGATACGAAGGTTGCTGTTCCCCCCCTTTTTTTACATGCTAAGAGATGTGTTTTTCTGCAAATATTCATAATTCTTTTCCTGGGAATAGTACGTGCCTGATTTGCATAATTAACTGAGCCACTCCGGTTCCCCTGGGAAAGTGGTGCCTAATTGGGGAGAGATGGGGGAGTCTATTAAGGGGGGCTTTGGGGCCTAATTAAGCATGGTTAAAAAAATCCTACTTAATTATGTATTTACTCTAGAGGCTGGGGTGACTCTTGAAATCCTCTTTTAGATTTGGAACCAGAGCTTTTGATTTCTTTTTATTATTATTATTTCCTTTAAAAAAACACTAAATCATTATTAGAAAGTTTCATCTCTCGTGCTTGCCAGATAAAATCACAGTTGTGTTTCTCTGGGAGAGATGCAAGGGATTAGTGTGGCTTGCTCTGTGAACAAAGTTCTCCACCAACACTAATGAGCCCAGTTCTTTAAATGAATTTAAGTGAAATAACATCAATTTTTGTTGAGAGGTTTGCTGTTTTAAAAAAAGTAAATCACAGCTACAGACATTGCATATCTTTGCAGACTTACAGTCCAGATTGATAATGTATGTTAATAAAGAAATAGGAATTCCCTGACAGCTGTAGGATTCTACAGGCCAGAAGCAACTATTGGGGGGGGGGGGAGCCAAGCCAGCTTGTCAGGCCAGGGGCCCATCTAGTCCAGCATTCTGTTCTCACAGTGGCCAACCAGATGTCTGTAAGCCTGCAAGCAGGGCCCAAGCACAATACAGTGGTACCTCAGGTTACATACGCTTCAGGTTACAGACTCCGCTTACCCAGAAATAGTACCTCAGGTTAAGAACTTTGCTTCAGGATGAGAACAGAAATTGTGCTCCGGCGGCACGGCAGCAGCAGGAGGCCCCATTAGCTAAAGTAGTGCTTCAGGTTAAAAACAGTTTCAGGTTAAGAACGAACCTCTGGAACGAACTAAGTACTTAACCTGAGGTAGCACTGTAACGCTTTCCCCTCCTATAGTTTTCAGCAACTGCTACTGAGATCTATTATTGCCTCTGACCATGCAGGCAGAGATAAGCCATCATGACTACAGTATTGGATAATGCATTCAGAAAGCTTCTCTGGATCACTCTGTGCCTTTTATTGGTGCCTCTGTCCACTAGTCTTCTGAAGATCTGCCTAGGGCAGAGGTTTTCAACCTTCTTGAGTCCACGGCTTCCTTGACCAACTATGGCACCCCTGTGGGGCTCAGGACCCAGTTATGTCACCCCTTGCCTGCAGAGCTGGCAGCCTCTCACCCATTTTCAAACACCCTCCTTTGTGGAGTGTTCCCTCAGCCTCCTCTCCTTTCCCCTCTACTTGGGAGTCCTCCAGGCAGCTACCGCAGCCGCCCCTGGTCTCTGAGCTGCCTCAGCTTCTGGCAACCAGCACCCCCAGGCAGCATTTGCCTGGGGAGTTTGTAACCAGGGCTGCTGCAACAAACAGCTGTGCAAGCCTTTGGGAGGCAGAGATGTGAGAGGGCATCAGAGGAGGGAGGAAAGGAAAGAGGGACAGAGGCCAGTGCTGCCCACAACACCCCTGGCCATCATTCAAGGCACCCCAGGGTGCCATGGCACACTGGGTGGAAACCACAGGCCTAGGGCAGTTCATGCAACAGTCTAGGCCCCACTGATAGCCTTCTCTTCCATGGATTGTCCAATCCTTTTTTAAAGTCACCCAAGTTGTGGGCCATCACAGCCTCCTGTGGGAGCAAATACCTTAGTTTTAATTATGCAATGTGTGTGAAGAAGTACTTTCTTTTATCTGTCCTGAGTCTTCCAACATTCAGCTTCATTGGACATACATGAGTTCTAGTGTTATGAAAGAGAGGAATGGAAAAATTGTTATCTACAGGTCCGCCCCCCCCCCCAGTTTCAAATTTTCTGATCTTAATCACAATTTGGCAGAAGAAGCCATTAATTTATTCTGTAGCATAGAGCTTTGGGGTGGGAGGGCTTATCTGCTACATGCTACTGAGAATACAGTGGTACCTCAGATTAAGTACTTAATTCGTTCCGGAGGTCCGTTCTTAACCTGCAACTGTTCTTAACCTGAAGCACCACTTTAGCTAATGGGGCCTCCCGCTGCTGCTGCACCACCAGAGCATGATTTCTGTTCTGATCCTGAAGCAAAATTCTTAACCTGAGGTAATCTTCTTGGATTAGCAGAGTCTGTAACCTGAAGCGTATGTAACCTGAGGTACCACTGTATCTAATGTCCACAGGTCTTTCAGCAATGACCAGGTTTTATCATTGCTTTTTATTGATTTTACATGTTCCATATCTATATTTATTTTTAAAATGTGCTGTAAGTAAGTAAGTAAGTAAGTATAAATTTCCATAGTATTGCTATAATTTTTTGGTGTCAAACTTGAGCAGTGTATATATAAAAATCAACAATAAAACAAATCCAACGTCATGATGATCTGACGATGGATTTGAACCTTTTCTAGGGCAGGAACAGGGGCCGCAGGGTCAACAGAACCCATCACACCAGGCCAGCTGCCGGGCGCATGTGCATGAGGCGCACAGGGTTCATGGAGCCCTTTTCTAGGGTTGATTCTAAAGATGGACTTAACAGAATTTGGCCCTTGGTGCCCAGGGCAGGTGGGGAGGTGCTTTTCTTCCTTTCTTTTTAATGAAATGTCTATGAACCAGCATAAAACAAAACAACAACTTCTTTGTTAGAAACTGTTTTTAACAATGAGGCTGGGGAGTGGGGGGGAGGGATAATTCATGAGTACTAATTGCTTGGCTGTTAATTTTCATAAGTGTTGATAGAAGCAGTTCCTTAAATTAAACTTTGTTTAAAACGTATCAAGGGAAATATTCCACAATGTCGGGCCTGAAGTGAAAATTAATATGAATGCTGTGGCAATTAACACGTACTGGTTAATAGCTTTTAGCAGCATTTTGGGATGATAGACCTTAAATACATTTTTCGCATGCTGCTCTTGTTCCAGTTGCATTCCAGTTATATGTCTGCATAATTATGAACAATTTCCCCCCCACAATTTCAGATATTAAATAGCTTTCCTAAAAAGAAAAAGGAGGGGGGGAATATCCACACCAGAGTAAGAATGGAGAAAGGAGGCACACTGTAGTGTGTAACTGGTTTTTTTTTAAAAAAAATTGCCCGAGATGTTAATTTGACATTTTAAAACCTATTGTGCAAAAATTAGAGGCTTTAATTTCCATTTCACATCATGAAGCATTTCTGCCCTAAATAGGTGTATCAAAATCAAACATGTTTATTATTTCTTAAGTGCCTGTAAAAAGAAAAAAGAAAGTACCATATAATACAAAATTATTTTTCTTCCATATTGCAGAGAAAGCTGAAACGTGCTCATTAGAAATGCCTTGAAAATCGGAGTTGAGGGAATTGTGGGAGAGGCATTACCCCCCCTCCCTCAGGACACAAGACTTTTAATCTATTTATTTGGGTTCAAGTTTATAACCTTACTTCCTGTGCCAAATGTCCACTCAGCGTTCGGCTTACAGCATCTTAAAATAAAGCAAGATCGCAAAGATTAAGTATTACAAAACAGTAAAACCAACAACAGTAAAACAGCAGGATATCTGAGCCTGATTCAACCATGTCTGTTTGTGGGAGTGTGTGTGCTTTTGTTTGTACTGTGCCAGTTTAGACACTTCACCAAATCCCTCAGCCCAGTATACCTGAAGGAGAGTCTCCAACCCCATTGTTCTGCCCAGACACTGAGGTCCAGCGCCAAGGGCCTTCTGGTGGTTCCCTCATTGCGAGAAGCAAAGCTACAGGGAACCAGACAGAGGGCGTTCTCAGTAGTGGCGCCCTCCTTGTGGAACGCCCTCCCATCAGATGTCAAAGAGATAAACAACTACCTGACATTCAGAAGACATCTGAAGGCAGCCCTGTTCAGGGAAGTTTTTAATGTGTGACATTTTAATATATTTTTAATCTTTGTTGGAAGCCGCCCAGAGTGACTGGGGAGACCCAGCCAGATGGACAGGGTACAAATAATAAATTATTATTATTATTATTATTATTATTATTATTATTATTATTACACCAACACAAATGGAAGCAAGGGACATTCACCTTTCTTCACGCAAGTGTGGTAGTGCAGCTCTTCAACCACTGAGCTGAGGCTTGTAGTGAATGGCATCTCCCCTTACACTGGAGAAAGGGAGCTGGTTGGAGATTCTGTGCCCATTCCTCCTGCACCTGCTCCCTGTCTCCAGAGCAGCATAGGAGGTATCACTGGAAGGTGCAAAATCACCACCCACATACTCCTCTGGTGGATGGGTGGGGAATCTCTCTGGGGCCCAAGTTTCCTCTGTGAATGGTAGGAGCCCTTGAAGCAGCCCTAGAAGTCCTTGAAGTAGCCAGTATCCCATCTCTCAGCAGGTCCAGGAATAGGCAACAAGGTTGGAATGGGGTTGAGTCTGCTGTGATGTGATGGGGGGAGCGATGGCTCAGCCTATTTCAATTCACATACGTTTAATTATGAGTGTTCCATCCAGATTATTGCAGGAATTTTTGTCTAAATGCGCAAAACTCATTGGGCTGCATCCAGATAAGTTCCCCTTGGAGTAGTCCCATCAACGCTGATTTGCTTAATTAATGTACAGTGGTACCTCAGGTTAAGTACTTAATTCGTTCCGAGGGTCCATTCTTAACCTGAAACTGTTCTTAACCTGAAGCACCACTTTAGCTAATGGGGCCTCCTGCTGCCGCTGCGCCGGCGGAGCACGATTTCTGTTCTCATCCTGAAGCAAAGTTCTTAACCTGAAGCACTATTTCTGGGTTAGCAGAGTCTGTAACCTGAAGTGTATGTAACCTGAAGCATATGTAACCCGAGGTACCACTGTACTTTTTTTCAGAACAATTTTTATTAAAGCCTTTTCATAGGAGAAAAGGATTTTTTAAAAACTAATCCTGTCTCTCACACAGGGTCCTTCATTAAGTCCCTTCAGTGACCCACAGTAGAGGACACACTAATAAAATAGAAACAAAAATGAAGCTGGGGGAAAAGAGGAAGATAAAGCTAATAAAAGAATAAAGACAGAAAAGAGAAAAATAAAATAGACGGGACTTCAGATTCTCTGTCTGCCAGTTATATACAAAAAATATTCAAAATATTCAAAACATTCATTCCAGAATGGTATCCCGCTGTTCCTCCTTCTGCTAGGCAATATTTCTCCAGTCGTCAGATATAGACATCTCAAGTTCATTCATTTTCCCTTCCACGGACAAAAGTCTAAAAGGGGTTCTCCAATTGTTATCAGTAATTGTCAACAATAGTCTTCCTTCATTTCTGCATAGTGACTTTATATCTGATGTTGAAAAACAATAGATCCTTCATCTTTATTCAAACAGGAGTCTCCCCACTCTGGTCATATATTAAAACAGTAATCCATTGTAATTTACTTATATTATATTCCTTAATTCACACGCAGTTCAATATCTTCCAATCCCAATTCCTGTTAGCCATGAGTTTCCATCCTAAATTAGAAAAAAAATAATCCTTCCATTTCCTCCTATTCCATTCTTTTTCCAGACTTGTCGCAAGAGGTTTGTAGCTTTCTCCTTCCGATACACAGTCTCCACTTTTGCAGCTCTATCACTACCAGCTCAGAATATTTCTTAATCTCTTGCTCCATGGTTTCTTTCATTCCACTTTTCCAACACCACAACTTCACCCCCAATTGCCTCACTCCTCCATGCATAAAGAGTCTCTCTATTTTGTCATCCACTACTTCCATTTTTAGCACTCCACTTTCCTGCTCTGGCAGTCTTCCATCAACATCATTCTCTATAGGCTCTGTGATCTCCCCAGCCTCATTTTTCTCTAGTCCATTTTTATTCACCAGCTCTATCCTCTCTCAGTTGCTCACCCAATAATTGCTGCATGATGCCAACAGTCAACGGGGTGTATTATTCTTGTTCTCTTATTCTTATTAACAACTCACTCTGCTTATAGTCTCTGCTTTAAAAACATGTTAACCGTCTGCTTATCTGACAGTATTCTTTTCTCATAGTAGCATAGAAAAGCTAGTTTCACTTTTGCAATCAGCACTTTCAGAGGGACAGTTTTAAGAAATAAAACAAGAAATTTCTAACAGCTGGATCATGCCTTAGCCATTTAGAATCTTTCTTTGGTACAAACAATTAAAACAGGCTTTTTGTTTTACTTTCAACCTTGCACCAGCAGCCGACTTGCATTCCAAATTTCACCTGCCAGACAGAATCACCTCAGTCGTAATTTATCAGTGTCTCAAAAGTAATTTTAAAAAGGGAGGTTTTACCAACCTGAAGGATTGATATTCAGGACTATTATGTGGTATTTCTGCAAAATGGAAGTTCCTTGCTCTAAATAACT
Organism: Podarcis bocagei; assembly: GCF_964188305.1. Taxonomy (NCBI): domain Eukaryota; kingdom Metazoa; phylum Chordata; class Lepidosauria; order Squamata; family Lacertidae; genus Podarcis; species Podarcis bocagei. The sequence goes on from NC_138140.1 coordinate 12,632,367, forward strand.
CACCCCATCTGGGTCCCCCTAAAAACATGGTGTGTAAGTCAGCTTTTCCAGAGCATCAGAAGTTATTCCCTTTGTTTTCTATCTTCAGAGCAAGAATGTGATAACCAAGATTTATGTATCATTAATCACCACATAATTATCTCTGTCGACAGAGTGTTGACTAGAGATATTTAGTCTGCCATGATTCCTTCCGGAAGTCAATGTATTTGTGTGTGTGTGTGTGTGTGTGTGTGTGTGTGTGTGTGTGAATCTGCACTGAATATTGGTAGTGCTGAATACAAGATATTTATGTGCCCCAGGCTCTTAGGTGGGATATATACTGGAGCAAATATTACTAATACTAAATTTAATTAATTGTATTTTTAATATCTATAAGGCAACTCAATAACGTTGTTCTCTGGGTGACTCACAAGCATAAAATGATAAAATGTAATTAAAATACAGTATGATCAAACACAATATGATTCACAAGTATAACCACATTAAACAATTTGCAAAAAATATCACACTCTCACTGCGTGTCTACTTGGGAAAGCCAGAGAAAGCCAGGGGTGCATTGGGTCCCAGCTGATGACCAGGGAGAGGGAGAAGCTGCCCAAGAAGGTATAAACCTTCCCGTCTCTCCTGGGCCTTTGCTGAGATAGTAATTCCATATCAGGCTCCCATGAGCCTTTCCATTCAGTTCTCAGCACAGTGTGCAATACTGGTCTTGGGCTCAGGAGCTGCGGGGGAGGTATAATTTCAAATACCACCTTCTTTCACATGCAGCAGCTGAGATCCTCACAAGAGGGCCTTGTCTTGATCCCCACCACCAGCACCTTCAGAGGTTTAGACCACGGGCTGCCGGGCAAGAGGACCTTTTTGGTGATGGCTTCCAGATTATGTCACTTACTGCTTAGGCATGTTTGCCCAGCACTGCCTTTGTTGCCTTCTAAGTTCCAAGTGAAACCCATCCTGCCCTCCCATGCCTTTAACAACATTTAGAGGATGACAAGCCTTTTCAGTATTATTTATTTATTACACTATGCCCCCAGGGCAGATTGCAACACAAAAAGACAATATTAAAAACAATTTAAAACAATTTACGATCACAAAAATAGGGTAAGTACCAAAAATATACACATCAAGTGTCAAAAACCAAGGTAAAGAGGTGCCTCAAACTGTAATCTTGCTTTCCAGATTCTTGCTGAGTTTTACTTGCAGGGTCCTCTGTTTTGGCTGCTTTTATTTTTGCGGTTTGGTCAAGTAGTTTGTTGTGTGTTGTGTGTGTGTTTAAGTGCTTATTCATAAGCTGCCTTGAGCCCTTTTGTCTGAAGGCAGAAACCATTTTAAATAAATGTATAAAATGCAGGTCACAGGCCTCCTGCCTAGATGTAGCCAAATCATTTTTTATGCTACTTGCACCCAGTGGCCTTTCTGAACCCTTTCCCCCCTTGTTTTTGCTCCTTTGCTATTCAGATCTAAAACCTTCTAAAAGAGGTTGCATTTGAAAGCCAGTTGCATCTTTCTGTTTTACACACACACACACACACACACACACACACACCGCCAGCAATGTGAAAAACATGTTACTATGCAACAAGGATTTCTTGTGTGAGCATTTAGCTGCAATTCATTTTAATTGTCCTTATGAAGTTAAAAAGTATTAGTGTCAGATAAAGATTCATCACTGCTGTATGATTTAAAGCTGGGACTACAGAAAGCAGGCATGTGTCCCGGCAGCTGTTTATACAAGGCGCTGTCTCTTTTGACAGCAGTTAAAAAGTATGGTTGTGGTAATCAAATTGTGATGCCAGCCTCTTGGAGGCTAGCCCCAGATTGAGTTAAATACACACATATGCACACACTGTATATCTATCTAAAGTATATGTATGTGTACACACACACACACACGGGGTCCCTGCTCATTACATTTGCCAACCCTTCCTCCAATCATTTCCCCCACATTAACCCTCTAGTCTGGAACTTCCTCTTTCCACTCCATGCAACTGCTAAGCTCGCTTTTCACCTTCCCAACCTCGTTTCTGAAGCCAGTTCTCTTCTATTCTGCCTTTTCCTTTGCTTCCCTCCCATGCAAATCCAGAATTGTGATTAGGTTCTACAAATCACCCAATGGGGGCTGTGTGATGACAGCTTTACGTGTATATGTTTATATGCTTTACTTTTACCTATATGAAGAAAAATGTTTCTGTATATGAATAGACATATGACTAGATATACACTCTTATACTTACATATTTTTAAAAACTGCTACCTGTTTTCAACTATCCAATGCAGAAAATAAAGGGTGTTTCACAAATGGATCAACATAGGTAAATTGGAAGCTGCCTTATCCTAAGCCAGATCCTCAGTATTGTCTACATCAAGGCTGGGAAACCTTTGGCCCTCCAGATCTTGCCAAACTGCAACTCCTGTCAGCCCAGCAAGCATCACCATTGGCCAGAGGTGATGGGAATTGTAATTCAGAAACATCTGGAGGGGCAAAGGTTCTCCAGCCCTGGTCTACTACACTGACTGGCAGCAACTCTCCAAGGGTTTCAAACATGGGATGTTTCTAGCCCTTCCTGGAATATGCTGCGAAGTCAACCTGAGACCTCCTACATGCAAAGCAGATGCTCTTGCCACTGAGCTGCGACACTTCATTTCATGTCTCTGATTACCTCAGCAGCACATCAGACCACATGTTGTTCATACACATTGTGTTCTGTATACCCAGAGACATGGGGATGGTGGCATAGGTGCATCGGTTGTGTTCCTTTGGCCTCAAGCGATGCTCAGTGGAGTGAAGATAACATAGCTATTACTTGAGGAAGAACAGGTGAAACCCTAACCACCACCCCCCCACAGACACAGCATACATTTAAAGCACATGGCTTTCCCCAAAGCATCCTGGGAACTGAAGGGTGCTGAGAATTGTAGCTCTGTGAAGTAAGGTGTGTACGCAGCCACACACCATTGGTGTTGTTGTTTTTTGTGGACTCCTCTGTTTTTAAACAAAGCCTCGACAAAGTTGAATTTGCAGTAATAAGTGTCAGGCGTCCCTTGACTTTTCCATTTGCTGGATTTTGTTCTCCAGATTCGGAAGGATTTAAAAGCACCTCCCTTCAGTTTCCACTTAATACATGGCAGTTCTTTGGAAAGGGAGCCAGCTTAACAAGATCTCTCTCTCTCTCTCTCTCTCTCTCTCTCTCTCTCTCCATAGAGTGCTCAGGAATAACAATTGTATCTGGTTGTAAAAGAAAATCAAGGGCTGGAAGGCATAAATTTGGCACAACATCAGGCACTGTGATCAATTTAACCAGGGTAATAGAGCACAGGCACAAATGGAAAATCTGCCACAGAAGCAGTATTAGTGGTTTGGATGGCTGGGCCAAGTTGCCTCATTTAACTCACCCACCACCACCAATTTTATGAGATTGATTGTGGCTTCCTTGATCCTTTCTGCTTGGTACTTTTGTAATTCAGTCTTTTGCCTCCCAGACAGT